>NC_081406.1:41151450-41453819 GCF_030272615.1 Cryptomeria japonica | reverse complement strand
GAAATTGCATTGGCATTAAAACTATTGGCATTTTCCCCTTTCTGCGTGGAGTTTGAAGTCCATAAGAGCTTCTAAACAAATTGAAGTTAATGCAGCAGGCAACAAGGTGTTGTTGGAGGCATTTTAAACTTCTTACCAAATCCAATTAGCAGTAATTCCTCTTGCGTGGCATGTGAAAAGCAGAAAAGAAAAACTTCCACAACAAATGCTAATGGCAGCCCCTGCGTGGTGGTTGGAAGAGTTTTTTTTTTTAATTAATTAAAAAAAAAAACAGAGAATAGCATTTTCCCTCCCCTCCCATGTGTTTGATTCAGGCATTGAATCTCCATCAAATAAACTTAGTAGGCGAAATGAGGTAAAAGACTGATAAAACTCCAGGCAAAGTGTAGTCCCAGGCAAAGGGCATTTATCCCACATTTGCTGGGGAAGAGAAATATATGATGTTTAAAAGTAAAACTCCACTCATTCATAGTGTGAAAGCCTTCAAGGTTTTTGACGGACGGTGCCCATTGGGTGCCCTAAGTGGACCCACGCGCGAGCATGGATCCTGAGGTGACAGAGGAAGTGCCAGGGTGGCGACCAGGTGGACCCTATGTAGGCATGCTTCCCGAGGCAGACAGGTGGAATTTTGCAGAGAAAGGTCGGCTTAACCGGTGAGCAGGTTGTAGAGGATCCGACAAAGTGCGTGATTTCATAGGCCGAAGATGCACGCGAGTTACACCCTGTGAAGTTGCGAAAAAGGTAAAGGTCGAGCAAGTTCGATGGAGATCAACGGCTCGCGCTGTTTCACGAAAGGAAGATGCACGCCGGATAAACCCTGCGATGTTGCGAAAGCCAGGTGGACAAACAGATGGCAGGTGGAGTCAGCGGTCCAGCAAGCGGGTCTCGGTGAGGTGGCGATGACGTGGTGCAGAGGTGGCACCTAAGTGGTGATGATGTGGCACTAAGGTGGTGTACATGTGGCGGCCAAGTGGCAGTGAGAAAGCAGATGACATGGCGGTGATGAGGTGTCATCCCAGGTGGCGTCCGGTCAACCCCATCAACCAATCAGGTCCCACCACGTGGCAAGGCGTCAGAGCACATCAGAAGCAAAAAATTGAAATTAAAATTAATTTATGATATAGTTTCAACTATGTCGATAATTCAAAAATTTAAATGATATGCACAAATGGGGAATTAATTCGCCCAGGGCTCGATTTTTGGCCAAAGTATGAAGTGTTATATATTTTCGGAAAGCTCTCGGAATGAGGAATTTGATTATGAAGTTAGTTTTTACAAAGATTAGATAGTTTGGAAGCAGTTTGGTCGAAATTAAAATTCAGTTAGAGAGGAGACACTTGGCAATTCAGTTGTAGATTTGATTTGGTTCCCTCTCTTTTTATTCCCAATTCTTCTCAGTTGTAATGGTTCTAGAAATTTGGAAAATGCTCCAAATTTGATGGCTTCCACTTTTTGAATGTCATGATCCAAATTTGTAAATGCTTCTGTTTGGTTTCAGGGTACAGAGATTGCAATGCATTGTTGTAAATGCGATTTTAGTTGCAGGTCTTGCTTGTGTCAGGCATGAGTAAATTCCTCATAGTATTGTCTCTAGGTATGCATCTCACTATCATAAATTGAATCCTCAAGGAGGATGAAGATTTGTCAATTTTAAGGAAATTGTGTGACTGTTTATAGGTATCCTTCAAGGAAGGTTTTAAATTCTATAGTCAGTCATGAATGATGAAATGTGTATCCAGATCTGATAAATTTGTGAATGAATCAAATAGTGCATTAATATAAGGTATTGATGCATGAATATCTTGTTTAAGGAAAACAAACTTGCATCTATGATTCATATTTGTAGTCTTGTGTGTGACTCTTTTGCCCAATGAACAAGGCACTGGTCTTGCAAGTTTGGGGATGTTTTCAGATATACATTTTAAAAGATAAATCTAATTTCCCTTCATGTTTAGGGGTGTGTGTGTTCTATTCTTTCCAAGCTCTGTTTCATCCTATTGTTTGTACAGATCTAGCCAATCTGTAATGTTTCCTAACCTATTGAGCTTGTGAAATGATCTATCTGCTTAGTGTTGATGCAGTTATGTATTGTAATTGTTGTATTCAAAGCATCAAAGGGTGTCCCCCCCTAGGTCTAGCAGAACCTGAAGTGGAGGAGGATCAATTAGGGTCCTATGTTATGTTGTCCAAGCCCTGATGTGTTTCATAGACTGAAATTGGCCATTTCATAGAAGGATTGCAGGTATACTTGGGTTATCACTTTTGGTGAACAACAAGTCCTTGACACCATCAAAGGAGGCCTTAAAACTAAGTTTAAATGGACTGAGCAGGTTGACAAAGCATTTCAAATGTTGAAGCAAGAAGTAGCCAGGAAACCTATCCTTCTCCTACCTACGTTTGATAAGATAGTCACTTTGGAGTGTGATGCAAGTGGAATTGCAGTAGGTGGTGTATTGAGTCAAGAGGGAAGACCTATGGCATTTTTCAATGAGAAGCTTAGTGAAGCAAAGTAGAAGTATTCAGCCTATGACCTAGAGTTGTATGCATTAGTGCAGTCTCTAAAGAAATGGAGGCATTACCTACTCCCAAAAGAATTTGTGGTGTTCACAGACAATCAAGCATTGAGTTACATCAACACTCAAGAAAAGCTAAGCAATAGACATCTGAAATGGATGGAATATCTCCAATCCTTCACCTTCACCATCAAGCATAAGAAGGGGCAACTTAATAAGGTGGCAGATGCATTGAGCAGGAAGTTGTTGACAGTTCAAGAACTACAGTTGTAGAGCATAGGAATAGAAGGTTTCAAAGACCTCTATGAAGGAGATGAAGACTTCTCATTAGCTTACAAGGTTTGCAAGGAGTTTGAGAACCATTTCCATGGTGAGTATGTAGATTACACTCTCCAAAATGGTCTCTTGTTCAAGGGTAATCAGTTATGTGTACCAAGAGGATCCATGAGGGAGAACCTCATCCAAGAGAAACATAATGGCAATTTAAGTGGACACTTTGGGATTAATAAGACCCTAGATCTAGTACAGAGGTACTACTATTGGCCAAAGTTGCCAAGAGATGTGAAAAGATATGTAGAGCAATGTGGTGTATGCCAAAGAGCAAAAGGGGGATCAGGCAATGTTGATCTCTATCAACCATTGCCGGTCCCTAATAGACCTTGGGAATGCATAAGCATGGACTTTGTAGTAGGACTTCCCAAGACAAAAATAGGTATGGACAGTATCTATGTGGTAGTAGATAGATTTTTCAAGATGAGTCATTTCATTCCATGTAGGACTACACATGATGCTAGCTATGTTGCACATCTCTTCTTCAAAGAGATTGTTAGGATTCATGGACTCCCTTTAAGAATTGTTTCAGACAGGGACAACAAGTTCATGGGTCATTTTTGGCAAACACTATGGAGGAGACTAGGAACTAACTTGTCATTTAGCTCAGCTTACCATCCACAAACAGATGGTCAAACTGAAGTCATCAATAGGGTGTTGGGCAATTTGTTGAGGTGTCTAACTAAGGAGTATGGTCAGACATGGGATCTAATCATTCCTCAAGTGGACTATGCATATAATGACAGTGTGAATAGGACCACTAGTAGAAGCCCTTTTGAGGTTGTGTATGATAGACATCCAAGGGGAGTATGTGAGTTAAGAGACCTTGGTACTTTGGAGATGAAGAGTGGGCAAGAAGAGGACTTCACTCAAACCATCAAGGAAGTTCAAGAGCAAGTTAAGAAGGCCATCCTTGAATCCACTCAAAAACTGAAAGCCAAAGTGGATGAGAAAAGGAGAGAAGTTCAGTTCAAGGTGGGTGACTATGTGATGGTCCATTTGAGCAAAGCTAGGATGCAAAGTGGTAAGCCTACCAAACTGCAGATGAAGAGGGTAGGACCTTGTGAAATTTTGGCAAAATATGGTGAGAATGCCTATAAGGTGGATTTACCTTCAGACTTAGCCATTTCACCAGTCTTTAATGTTGTTGACCCGGTAATGTACAAGGGAGAGATAGCAGGGCAGATTGAGAACCAAGCCAAGGTACTACAAGACTTGGATGTGAATACCTTACCTCAAGTGAAGAAGCCTATAGCAGAGGAGATTTTGGAGTCAAGAGTGAAGAAGTCTACTAGACACTAGGTCTACATGGAGCGCTTAGTGAAATGGGTAGATCAACTAGTATCTGAAGCTACGTGGGTGGAGGAGAGTGGGTTCAAGACACTTGGAATAGACCTGGCTCTCGTCTCTTCTTCTATTTCTTAATTGTGTGTAGAGGGGGAGTATGGTGCAAGATAATCCTTCCAAGCTCTCCCTCCTTTTTTTTTTGTTGGTGTTATGCTTCTTATGAAGCCATTGTATATAAAATAATGAGCCAAGTGCTCATAGGTCCTAGTTAGGGTCCTAGAGGAGATCTTAGGGGTTATAAGTCAAGATTGTGATTTTATTGAAAATGGAGGGTATGTGTGTCTTTGTGGTGTTTAGGGGTCCTTCTTAACATGGTGGTCTCTTTAGGTTGGCCCAATGTGGGTTTAGGAGTCATGAAAAGCAACATTGAGAAAGTTTCTCAAAAGTTGCATGACAACTTTTAAAAGTTGTCAAGCAACTTTTCCACCAGGAGGTCAAAATCCTTAGTTTGGCATGGAAAACCCTAATATGGGCACACAAACTAAGGAAAAGGTGGTATAAGTATGTGAAAACCCTAAGTTAATGGGTTGGATGTCAGAGATTGTACGACCCAAGGAAGAAAAGCTTGACTGTGACTGTTTTTGGGTTACTAGTTAGTTTGAATGAAGTTATCGAGAAAACTAATGGATTGATTTGCATGCAACACTGTGTGAAATGTCTTCTAAGGTGTAGATATCTTCATTGTGAGTGATTAGATTAGTTTTTTGTTTACCGGTTGAGTGTGTTTGTAAATAATTTGTAAGTTACAGTCTCAATGTCCAGTTTTGGACCGGTTTGAGCAAATGAAGTCTTCACTCCATTCTCCATTGTGGAAACACCATGAAACCATGGGGAATGGAAGTGAATACCTTGTACTATAGTCCCATGCAAGTAGGGCCCTTGGAAATGCAAGGAGGCCAAGCAAAGACCCACTCCTAGGCGAGACTAGACAGTGCCCGGTTAGGAGAGGTCAAATTGTAGAGCTCTTCGAGAGAAAGGTTGGTTAGTGGAGAGTGCATCCTTTGGAGGAAGTGCAGAGGAGTGAGTGAAGCATAAATGGTGTGAAGGAGGAGCCTCCACCAATCCAAACAAGGTGGTAAAAACTCAAAACACTCACTGTGACCCAGGCAGACCCTAAAAACCCTCACAAAAACCCTTGAAAACCTTAAAATCCACCTAGGACAGTGTACGGACACTTGGAGGCCTAAAACCTAGAAAATCCATGAGTCCTTTCCAAATGAATGGTAGTCCATTTTGGGAGTTTGGGTTGTTTGTGCACCGTTTGTGAGAGGGAGCCCTAGAAGACCGGTTAGGAGGCCTAATTGGTCCTAATCCTTGTAGCCCTATTTGAAGGCAAAAACACAAAAAGGTGAAATTGGTAAGGGGTTGAAGGCTTGAAACCTCTTGGGGGCACATGAATGGGTGGAAAGACCATGAAATAGACTTGTTATAACCTTGCTAAGACCTTGGAAGGTGTGGAACAAGCCTAGCCCTTATTAGCCATAGTAAGGGGTTTTGAGTCTCATGAGTAGGTGAGACCTTAGGAGTAGCATTGCAACTCATTGGTGGGTGGATTGGGCAAGGTCAGGGGATTACTCAAGCAAAGGAAGTCCTAGAGACCCTAGGGTGTGTAGAGAACACCAGGTGATCCAAGGAAAGGATCCAAGAGCATAGACTAGGCTAGTCTATCCCTAACCCCATCCCATCATGACATGTGGCCGAAGATCAACATGGTCAGCAAATTGGATTTAAGGATTAAAAGGTTGGTCCAAGAAGATGAGTCATGCTATGGGACAAGAAGTGACCTGGCAGATATAGGTGGCAAGGATAAAGTGGATCCTGATGTTTTCTCTCAGTGAATAAAAAGTTGACATGTCAATTCAGGAATGACTAGACACCAAGTGGATGAAGTCGAGTCAGACAACCCATGTCTACCGTATTCAAGTAGGTTGTTAAGCATCGGGAAAGTTTGATATGATCTAACGGTTCATGTGAGTTCACAAAGGCAAGATGCTTGTGTTTTAAGGTCTGCGAAATGGTGAAAGACCTAGTGGGCCCAAAGAAACAGATAAGGCATAAAGGTAAAAGGGGATCAACTCTATTTTGATCCAAGGGTTCTCATTGTTTCGTGGCTGCAAATCAACAAAGGATTAAGGTATGTGAAATGGCGAAAGAGAGAGAGAGAGTTTCTTCCCAGCATGACGTGGAATGACAGTTGTTACTTCTTGTAAGGATTGATGGTGATGTTTCGTAAGACACGTAGTTTCAAAAGGTGATTCAGGGCCCGCCAAGGTGTAACCAGCGGTTATGCAGGAAATAAGACACGTGGTTGACTCTAAACTAAACCTGAAGAGTTTCCCAGAGCTAATGGCCAAGTGCCATGTGGCATTTGTTAACCGGTAAATAAGTGGGGTAAGTAATAAAGGTCTCACTTAAAGGATGGTCATCTCAAGATTGATCCAATGCCTCTCGTTGTTTCGTGGCCCGAAGGTGTAAGTGGATTAACCTCTACAAAATAGCGAAAAACTGTTAGCCATCAAGATGAGGCGCGGTTAGTGAAAAAGTTGACGGTCCCGGTAGGGGTTAAAGGTCGGGCGGTTAGAGTTCCATCTAATGCTTTGTGTAGCTTCGCGAAAGGAAAATGCTCGAGGGATAAAGCTTGCGAAATGGCAAAAAGGAGGTAAGGCCCGATGCAAAGGCAAAGAGGTTAAAATAGTGTAAAGACTAACCAAGTCTCATCTGATCGGATGGCTAGCGCGATTTCGTTGAGTGAAATTATGAGGATGTTATGCTTTGCAAAATGGCGAAAGAGCGAAAAGGAAAATACACAAGCATGTTATGACCCGTTGGAGCGAAATTTTTGAATTCTTCTATGAATTCAATTCTGAAGGGACAGCTGAAGCATGCGGTATCAATGTCACAGTTAAGAGCCTGACTACCGTATATGATTTTGCATCAATTGAATGAAGGCATCATTTTGAAGAGTAGTTGCAGAGAAGTGCTTGCAGAGCAAATTTCTTCAGTTGCAGAGCAGATTTCTTCAGTTGCAGAAAAGATTTCTTCAAGCAAAAAATAGGTTCTCTTGTATGCCTTCTTGGCAATTACTGAACAGTGTGTTTTAATTGAGGTTTTGATTTATTATAGAACAATTGGGGCTAGTAATTAAATTGCTTGCATAGTTTTTTAAGATGGCACCTAAAAGAGAATTCTCAGGAAAGGTTAATTATCAAGAGAGGGCTATCTGTGATGATTTCCTAGAATAGTTGACACTATCAACTAATGTGGCAGCAAAGGTAAAAGAACTAGTGCCAAGAGCTCCTTGCCTAAAAATAGGAGAGGGATTATATGATAAGGGTAACTAGCTAAGAGACCCTCAAATTGGGTTTTCTGGGTTGGGATTATTTAAGGTTGGATTTGGCATGAGAAACTCCCTAGCCCCAATGAACAGTATTTGGGAGTTGGATGTAGGCAAATTGGTGGTCCCTGGAGTATTCATGGATGTGGATCTCCTAACTCAGATTGCACACAACTATGACCCAATCACAAGATGTGTTAAGGATATAAGTGGGAAAACCCTCATTGAGATAAATAATGAGTTCAGAAATGCTATTGGGCTTAGTGAATTTACCAATTTTTTAGAACCTATTAATTTCAAATCACTAGCTCAGGTTTATAGTGTGCAGAGGAATCACCTTAGAAATGGGCCTCTTAAAGAATTCTTTGTGAAGATAGGCGGGTTAACAGTTGTAGGACCCAATACTGAGGAGCCTTTTTCATTAAATCTGTTTACTCTTAGGGCCAAAGGATTATACTGGTCACACTGCCAAATTCTAGGAGAAGATGTTGAGGCAAATATGCCAACTCATTACATGCTAATGATTGCTCAAATTTTGAACCCTTCTTTGGCAGTAACCTTTGACTATGCTTCCTATATCACTGATGCCATCCATGAAGGATTGATAGGAATAAAGAATGGGAAAGTAGATAGGTCTTTTGGATGGTACTCCCTCCTCATGCATTTATTTTTATTCAAAGGTGGTGACTATTTTGCAAGTGGAATGGATATTGTGAAAGACAAAAATGGAGAGAAGATGCCAGTGCAGTTATGGAGTACAGTGCTATCATGGGACAGAGAAGATGCAAGCTTCTTGAATTTTGAGAAATGTTTTGCATCTAAGATTAGGACTCTTATCTGTTCAGAAAATCCAAGAGTTCCTACGGTGCTTTTGGAATTCATTAGGCCAAAAGAATTTGCTGAGAATGTTAAAATTGTCCACAATTGGGGTGATATCTACTTATACCCTGTCTCCATAGTTTTTAGACTATATGGCTTCAAAGGAACTCCATTTTTGTTGCCCTATCAAGTCCCTCTTAAAGTGGGAATTGCAGAGATCCTTAGGCAGATTGGTGGTGTGCAAGAGGCAGGGTTAACAGGCAGAGGTAAAGGGACCATTTTCCCTATAGTCACCATAGCACACAAATTTGTGATAATTAAAGGAGGTTGGAAGTGTTTTGAAGATTTCCTTCAACCGTATCATTTGTCAACTGCAGTATCCCGATGTGCTGACCCTGAAGATTTCTTCAATGGTATGTTCAGAAAGAGGGCAATATGCAGAGGTAGACCCCACCAATTCCAGTTTCCTGAAGACCTCATTAGGTATGAGTTTTATTTAGATGAGAAAGAGCTAAGGAAGGAAAAATGGGTAGCCTACAAAAAGGCTTTAGACTTTGTACACCAATTCGACACTAGCTATGACCCTTTGTCTAGCTTTCACACTTTTGAAGAGAAGATAAAGTTCTTAATTCTTTGTTTTGAGGATGTGATGCAAACATTTAAAGAAAAGAGGGAGGTTGTAATTAAGAGCAACCCTGAGAAAGCAAGACTGGTTCTAAATAGGTCTGCATCTGCCAGAGCAATCCCTCCTGGTGATTACATGTTTCATAAGAAGTCCAACTACAGTGTGTTGATGCCTACAACAGGGGAGCCCTCTACCTCAAAAGGGAAGAGGAAGATACAGGATGTCATTGACATTCAAGATAGCCCAAAGAAACAAAGAGTGGGAAAAGAAGTACAATCTGATGAACCTTTGTACTCTCCATCTCAATCCCCTATTCATATAGGAGATGAACAAGCAGTAGCTGAGCAACTGTTACAGTTAGGCAGCCTTGGAGAGATAGCATACACATATGATGAAGTGGAAGAGGGAATGCCAGAAGAGCCGCTTACTACTAAAACGAACATCACTACTAATGAGTTCAAAGGCCAGGAGTGGGATCTTGAGATCAAGCAAGCCAGTGAAGATTTCTTGGCTGATAATAATTTGTCACATCAGGAGCTTTCATGCAATTTGTGTGGAAGTAGAACATTGATAAATTTAATGCTAGGTGTGAAAAGAGGAAAGGTGAGCAGCCCCATAGGGATCTAGCTGTGGTGGAAGAAGAGATAAAGAAAGAAATGGTTGATGAGTTTAAGACCATCACTCCTGAGCAGGGAAGAGACATGGTAGCACAGGCTGGGGTACTCATTCTCTCGGAATGGGACATAGCAGATGCCTTGGTTTTAGAAGCAGTAAGAAAAGAGACCAAACCTATGGAGGGAGTCACTTTCAGCAAAGATAATGCTACACTGGTCATGTGGTCTCTTAAAAGAGATGAAAATAAGAGGAATAAGGACACCCCAGGGTCAAGTTACCTTGGAGGAATGATAGTGAAAAGAGTGCAGAGCACTGGGGTAGTGGAAGCTGCTAGCACTGTGCTAGAGATTGCAAAGTTTAGTGTTGCAGTAGCAGAAAGAGAGGCTAAGGAAAAGGCAAATCTCCAAGTTAAGTTGGAGACAATTTTGAAAGCTTACGACAGTGCCAAGGAAGAGGTGAGAGGTAAAGATAGCATCATCACCAAGCTACAAAGCTAGTTGGCAAGACAATACCATCAAGGTGAGTCCTCAACACTGATGATCTCCTCTTCTCCTGCAAGGCCTCCACCTACCATCCCCATTATTGAGTTCCCACCATCTCCAGCACCTTCTAGTTCTCAGTTGATTGAGATCACTCCCCATGAGTTGGAGAATTTAAAATAGGCTCAAGCCTTATATGCAAAGAAATATGAAGAGAGGGTAAAGGCTACAATTTTGAGTTTTGCTGACACTATAGGGTCTTCATTAATGTATAACAATATGAGTAAGATTTTGGAAATGTGGAATGAATTAAATGGGGACAAGGCTGTATTAATGCCTATTTCTTATAAATGGAGACCCAGAGAGCAAGATATAGGACTGATTTGTGTATCCTATGATGAGGTAGGGGCTAACCCCATTATTAAATCTATAAATAATTTGACAAAGGATTTAGTAAAGTTGGCAAAAGGAGTAGACAATGCAGATAGAAAGATCAACTTGTACAAGAAAGAGTACACTGATCAAGTTTTTGAATTACTCACAGGAGGTTTTGTCAGCCCAACCCAATTAAAGGACAAACAAATATGGCTTAAGGAGTTGGAAGCCAAATTGTCACTGAGAATAAAAGGAATTGTCAAATCAGAGGATGCCTCCATATTTGTTAAAACAATTGAAGAGATTGAGAAAATCAAATCTCATTATGGTTTCCTGAATTCAAAGGTCAATAAAATGAGGAATTCTTGGAAAAGATTAGCCAAGACAAAAGCAAAATTAATTAACTTCTCATGGCCTGTTGATGAGGTGTATCAGGAATGGACAAGAAAATATGTCATGCTTGATGTGGAGCAGTTAGAAAATGTTGCAACAGAACAACAAGAGGAAGAAGCCACAGATGTTGAAAGAGACTTGTAACCGTATTTGTAAAAGGTTTTGTAATGTAGCGTAGAAATTAGGAATCATCAAAACATAAGTAGATCAATCAAAAACACAAGACATGATAACATAATCAAAGGAATACTCATGAAATGAACCTAATTCCAAAGCACATTCAATAGAGGTATGGAAACAAAGCATTCAAAAGTAAAATTATGCAAACCATATGCTTCTTCCATGCGGCTCCATTGTTGTTCTTTCCTCTTCAATAGTTTTGTGGATCTCACCTACAAGTGCTCACACAATTTGAAAGCAAAAAGGCTCAAGAGTACTAGAAACGAAGGTTCGGTAAAAATTCGAGATTTATCCAGGATTTGATTGAAGAAAACATCCAATTTATAGAAGAATTGGATAAATGAGCAAATTAGTATGAAAGAGATTTGAATAGAAATTCAAATCAATAATAGCATATCTATGACAAATTGCTATGCAAGGCTTATGACAATTCATTACAAATTTCTATGTCAAGAATTTATGACATTTTATGACAAATTCTATGACACATTTCTATGTCAAGAATTTTATGACAAATTCTATGACAAATTGCTATGTCAAGAGTATGACGCATGAAGCACAAAAATAGGGAGAACTAGAGACAAGTTAATTAGGTGGAATTTGAATTAGAAAATTAGAAAATAGGTGGAATTAGGAATTAGGAAATAATGAAATTAGGAATTAAGTGAATTAATCAATAATTTTTCATTTATTAATTAATTCATTCACAAGGAGGAATAATTAGCCAATTAAATAAATATTTAATTGCAATGAGAAGACTTAGGATAAATAAATTATTTATTAATCCTAAAGGAAGAAAATGACACACACAAGGTTAAATGATGAAATCACGAAACCTCAAAAGACGAGTTAGCAATGCGAGAATGACAATTAGGTCTTGATTGAAGATAATTGACTCGATTCGATCATGATTTTGAATTGATAAATGACCAGTGTTGATAAATGATTTGATTGAGATTGGTTGACAAAAATTAATGACAAATTGACCAAATTGACATGATTGGAAAGGACAAGGATCGATGACGAATCGATCGCAATATGACAAGATTGACAAGGACAAAGATCGACCAAAATCATGACTGAAGATTGCTATTGACAAGACCTATTTCAAAAGCGAGATAGATGAAGAATGCAGAAGAAGGACTCAATGCTCGCAAATGATAAAGACCAAGTGCGTGGAAGAAATGTTAATGCGATGCAAAAACCTAAAATGAGGCAATGCGTAAATGTTAAAGTATGACCTCGCAAGCGTTTGACCATTTTTGGGTGTCTACATTTTGCCCCTCTTTGAGACAATGCGATTCTGAGCGTTGTTTCAAAGAACAATAACTAAATGCCCCAGACAATAATAATGACATATGCATGCCCCCTCGAGGAATTGGCCGGAAACATCCAGAAAAGAGGCCAATTGATCGATAAGAATGATAGAAAATGATAGGATCAAACGGACTGACAATCGGAGATCGGATGCATGATAGACAAGCAATGTAAGGTGCACAAGACCGCGACCAACATAAGATGGAGAGGATGCACATCCATCTATGCAATGACAAAGAGCTATAAATGGGACCAAGAGGGTGAAAATGACTCATTTGCAGTAGCGAAAGAGGAGGATTTGTTGCTCTGGACAAGGACACTTGCAGACAGATGGCGAACATTCCAACGGCGGATCACCTTGGAGAACGTGTACACACATTCAGACGACCGGAGGATGCAGGAGCAGCAGTATGTATCTCGAAAACCCATGTTTTGAATTTCATGAATTTTGATGGCTTACGGGACATTGCGGGGCCCACAGGGGATACCAAAATGGTCTCTTGCGCTTGTGTAGGCTAAACCTGCGCTTGTGTAAGAAGTTCTGCGCTTGTGTAGGAATACACAAGCGCAATTCATCTAACACAGGCGCAAGTTTCTCCAACACAGGCGCAAGTTGTCATAAAAACCCTAGTTTTGAGGTGAAAGTGCATGCAAATGACCTGACAGGGGGTGGGAAGGATAGGATAGGGTAATGTGGATGAAAAACACCCTGATTTGATCAGGAAAATGAGGACATTCAACCCGTAGGAACAAACCCGAAAACTGACAAAATGATGCCCTGATTGTGATACAGAGTCGACAATATCCATTGATCGCACGGGAGAATCGACCGGACTGTTTCATGCTTCGACATAGACTCAGAAGCACAGAGAGAGACACATTATTTGGACTTGAGACATGGTAGGGATGAGGAGGATAGAGGGAGAACCCTAGTGACAGAGGCACGTGCTCCTTATGACAGACAGTGGACATCATGTAGTTTGCCATTATGTAGTCAGCCTGCGGGCCATACTTAGGACAAACAGTCCGATTTTGTACTCCGACATTATGATGATATATGATATGATAGGCATCGATATGATGGATGCAATATGTTATGACTGATGTTATTTTTCTTTTTTGCATGTATGGATGACTTATGCACTAGTTTATGAACATGTATGGATGCATTTTTATGTATTTTGGATGTATTTATAATATGAAATGTATAAAATGCGTGATGTAATATGTAATGGAATGCAAATGCATTGACCAAATGTATGCAGGACACAATATGGTTTTGGATATCGGAGCACTAGACCAAACTGACCATCCGACCGGACGGAAGAAGTGTTAGTAAGAAGAAATAAGACAGAGGACAATTAGAGATGATGAAAATTTGCTTTCAGTAATGCACTTTGTAGGTGAGAACCTTTATTTTTATTTAGCAAAATGGATGCGTAACATCATGGCATTGAAGGCCAGAGCTGAAATGCAACCCGATTTGCAAAAGATAGACACATCACAGACAAACGACAACCACAATCAAAGAAAGAGACCATGAGCCATCCCGGTTACTCTAAATCACTCAGTGACATCATCGAGCAACATAGGGACATGATCGAAGCCAAAGATAAATCAATAAAAAGAGAAGACTCACAAATTCAAGCCAATCAAACAAACATCTTGATCTTCATTGTCAAAAGTTGAACGTGTTGATAGGACGATCATGCTGTCTGGTTTCAGGAAATGCGGTACCCCGTATAAGACAGGACACAGTCTGGTTTCGAGTATACCACACCCTGTATAAGACCCATGATAATGTGACAAGGACAAATGATTTTGATGTTGATATTCGAGTGATAAGACAATTTTGATCAGTTTGAATGTTTGAGTTGACTGAAAAGGTTCATCTATTAACGCATGATTTCATTAAAGCACAGTGTTTGGTTGCAAATTGTTGGATGTATACGTAGTGAGCTGTCGATGCACAAAGAGAATACTTTATTGCAAAATGGTTGTTTGTGGGAGTTTTATACTTTTTTGTGTTCTTTTTTCAGGACTTTATATGATTTTTGTGGAATTTTTCAGGACATTATTTGATTTTTTTGGAATTTTTTCAGGACATTATTTGATTTTTTTGGAATTTTTTCAGGACATTATTTGATTTTTTTGGAATTTTTTCAAATTTTGCCCCCAGTGTCTAGCAATGCAAGGAATATGACAAGTGGATAAATAGGCTTGCTGCAATGATGGTGGATAGAGAGAAGACAAAGGCCTTTTATCATGGAGACAATACGGATGCAATTTCCAAGGACTATGACGTGATGGGACAAGAGACTGGATATGACAATGTATAGCAGTGACATGGCATGAGGGACATGTCAAGAGGTGTTTGAAACCATGTTTTGCATTTCGCGTCCTTATGTCAGATCAAGATCAAGGAATGGAAAAGAGTGTATGGATAGTGATAAGATATGGATAGGATAAGCAAGACCAAGAATGGATAAGGGACATGGACTGAAGGTTGGGATTGGATAAGGGATAGTGGTAGGAAGTTGCAATAAGCTAGGGAATATGGATGAAAGGTTGAAATAAGCAAATGGATACATGACCAAAAGCTATGATGGACGAAAAGCTGCAAACAAGATGTGTGATGCTCATGATGATCGTCAGCCTTGTCAAGATCAAAGGTGGAAAGGGAAATTGGACATGAGGGAGAATAGGATATGAAGGGTAATGACATGGTGTGATAGGATAATGAAGGGCAATAGGATATGAAGGAGGAAATCTGCCCCCAAGTGTGGTGTGCAAGAATATCATAGATTACACATGACGCCTGTTTGCTAGGTTTTCATCATGGTACTTGCCCAAGGTGCCTGTTTGCCAGGTTTTCACCAGTGGACGAATTATTTTTCTTTATTATTTTTTTTTTTCTTTTTTTGTCTTTTTTTTTTCACTTTTTCACTTTTTTTTTGATTTTTTGACTTTTTCAAGAGAAGATGGACACATGATAGGGGATGGAAGAAGGACTCAAGCGTCTTTTTTTTTTGGATAGTAGCCTTGAGAAAAATGGACCATGACCTTTTAAAAGTATGCTCAAAGACGTTGGTAGGATAAGAACATGGACAATGAGATGAAACTAAGGCAATGATTTATGCAAAGGATTGGATGAGAGGGATGGAACGATGGAAAATATGCATTGGATAATGGATAGGGTATTGGAAGAATTGGGATTTATTGGATGGAAATGAAGGCAAGATCGACATTGGCACACACCTTGAGGGGTGATGGACTGATGGAGGAAAGATGTATTTTGGATATTGAGATTTTGACGAAGGAAAGGCTATGGATTTTGGGACATAAGGGCCCAAAATGGATGAAGAAGGTGATGGAGAAATAGACTTGGAAGGTTTGGATGGAGGAACAACAATTTTAGATGCCAATTTGGGTTGTTCTTTTTGTGCTTCAAGGAGCTTCTTGGGGATCCACATGGTTTTTGATTTTTCATGCTTTTGTGGTTCCTTGGAGTGCATTGCTTGCACAAGGGATTTAGGAACCCATATATATTTTGACTTTTCTTTATTTTGCTCAGTGGGCCTTTGTGGCCTTTTGGATATTTCTTTTTCTTGATAGATCATATTGCTCTTTGTTTTGACATGTCGATTAGATTGGACATGTTGATCCTTGAATACATGTGGATTTCTAGACTTATGACTTTTATGCTTGGCATCCAAATTGCTTGGATGAGGGAAAGAATGTTGGTGTGGATGGGAATGATATGGAGGCATGTGGGATGGATGGAAGGTTCTCCAAGATGTGTGCCTTTGCTGATGTTGCATAGGAGATGGAGGGATATAGGGACCTAGAATGGAAGGAAGCGATGATGGGGAAGGTGGACATTTGGATTTTGACTTTGAAGGGATACCAATGCCTTGAGTGTGAGCTTTGTAGCCATGACCATTAGTATATTCTTTCACATGAAGGGATGCTTGCTTATGGAGATCTACCCCTTTGCCTTTATCAATATTTTGACTAATAGGATACTCTTTTCTTTGGGAAGAAGACGCGAGTTCATTATGAGGTGGATCGGATTGCACCAAAGTGGAAGAACCCATTATGCATGTCGAAGATTCATGAACATCTTGCACTGACACATTAGAATCATGAGGGGGATTAGGATCATGAGGGGTATCAAGATCATGTAGTGGACATGGTTCGATGACAAGCTCTTCTAGAGATGGAATGGGAGAAACAATGGGATCATCAAAAGAAATGCCCTCTTGGAGTGGATATGCTAGATTAGGATGTGGAGATGGAGGAACAAGTGGATCTTGTGGAGGATCTGAAGGAATAATTTGATCTTGACAAGGAGGAAGATCATTGGAATCTTCTTTAAAGGTGCTTTGCTCTTGACTTTCAATGGGATCATCGGAAAGGATGGAAGGGATATCTTGATCTTTCTGAGGAAGTGGAATGTCAATGGGATTTGAAAGGACATTTTGCTCATTAAATGGAATGGGATCCTTTGGGATCGAATGGACTGGGATATCTTGATCTTGCCCGAGGAATGGAGTGCCAATAGGACTTTGGATAGGATGGACAAGAATAGGGGAATCATCATGAGTGTTTGGGAAGATGGAGTCCTGGTCAACAATTGGATGGGATGATAAGGTTTCAGGATCTTGATCTTGATTTTCTTTAGGACACATTTCTTCGTGCTCTAAATTATCCTTTTGACATGGGGTTGGACTTTGGATATGCATGGGGGATTTTGGCAAGGGATCAATGTTTTGGCATGAAGGAAATGCACTTTGAACATTTGCGATGGATTCTGGCAAGGAATCAATGCTTGAACATGAGGAAGAGGGACTTTGAATGGGGTCCTCTAAAACAGGTAATGGCAATAAAGTGCATGGTGGCATTGGGTCTTGTATTTCTGAAACATGACAAGGATGTGCATCATGAATTGGATTATCTTGGCAATCAATTATGGATAGCTCTTGGATAATTGCATCCTTGGGTGTATTGTTTGATGAGGATAATATGGAAGGTTCTTGTGAAACTTCTAAAGGTGTAGGGATAGATGCCACTGGAGAGTCAATTTGCTTGTGGGGAGATGAGGCATTGCTAGACATAAGTGTATTATCTTTATCTTCCTCAAAAGACTCACTTAGTCGTTTCCTTAAGAGCATTGCAATAAGGCCACCTTTCTTTCGAGGTTTTGACATAGTTGGATTTGGAATTTGAACTTGTTTTTGATTTGATGTCATGTTTTGATATTGGACTTGATGTTGATCAGATTGGTTTGACATGTTTGAAACTTGGGTTGGTGTGTGTTGCAACCTTTGTTTTTGAATGTTTTGTGGCAGTTGTTGACATTGATATGTTGATTGAACTTGAACTTGTTTTTGATTTGATGTCATTTTCTGATATTGAACTAGATGTTGATCATTTTGGTTTGACATGTTCAAAATTCGGCTTGGTGCATGTTGCAAGTTTTGTTTTTGAATTGGTGATTGTGGTTGTTGACATTGATATTCCACCATTGGTTGAACCATTTGTTGACATTGTATAGTTGGTTGGACATATTGTTGAAATTGAACCATTGGTTGTGTTGGTTGCATATGTTGAACAATTGGTTGTGTCATTGGTTGTGATGGTTGAAAATATGATTGATAGTAAACACCTTCTTGTTCTTGTTGTGGAGGCACATAATGTTGAAATTGATGTTGTCTCCTTTCTTGTAATTGTTTCATCATCTCTATTTGGGAGAGGAGAGCTGGTATGTCTGATTGTTCAAGAAGAGATCTTACATTAATTGGCTCAAAATTTTGACCTGGAAATTTTCGAAACATTTTGGACATTTGAGATCTTATCTTCTCACTGTTTATCACTTTTTGCTCCAATATCTCCTTTTCTTGAGCTAGTTTCTCCTCTAGTTTTTGTATTTGGACATTTAAATCATCATGATAAGTTTGACCAATGTTGCTTTGTTGTTGGGTTGAATAGAATTGTGATTGCATTGTCGGTTGATATGTCAAACTTTGTTGCATCATTGGTGCTTGGAACCTTGTTTCAATAGACATGTCACTATGCAAATGCAATATTTTTGGAATTTTTCAAGTATAATGTATGATATGCAATTAAATGCAAACTAAATAGATGAAGATGCAATCTATGTTTTTGGTTGTTTTGAAGATTTTGACAAACTTTTGAAATGCAAATCTAAAAAGAGACCCTTAGGAAATTGAAATGATGTCTAGACCTCAAAGAACAAAAGGACCAAGTGACAAAAGGACAAATTGACAATGTCTCACCTATATGCTTGGATACTAAGCTAGGTTTGACGAAATGATATTGATGACAAAAAGGACAAAAGACTTGATGAGGTCTAGACTTCTTAACAATGACTTGGGGTTTATCAAAGATTTGGATTGCTTAAGTATGACAAAACCTAGGTTTTTGAGACTATATGCAAAAGGATAATTAATATGTATATGATCTTAATATGATATGATAATGACTCAGGTTTAATGAAGAGACTTGGGATATGCAAATGCAAATGTATGACAATGTCAACCTAAGATGAAACCTAAGGTTTAATTATGAAATGATATTGCTCTTATGCAAGAGGACTCATGTAAATGGATGACTTTTATTGATATGCAAAAGAGTATGACTTAGATGAAACCTAACCTTGATACTTGACAATGACTTTGAAAAATGCAACCTAGGATGAACCTAAATGTAAGTGACATAAGAGTTGAGACAAGTTTTTGAACAATGCTTGACAACCATGTTTGAAGGTGTGTTTTTGAACCTTGTTGAACTTTTGTTGGATGAATGTCTTTGGTGTTTGATCTTATGTTAATCAATGTGTTTTGCTTTTGAAATGGGATAACATTCAACTTTTGACAATCAAAGAATACAAGATGTTATAACTTAGACTCAAGACAATCATGCTCATTTCCACATTCCTTATGGTAGGCAAAGACATTAGGTACTTGAGAGGTAGACTCATTATGGGATTCAAGGAGAATACATAGATGCTTGACCCCACGGGCTCCCCTCCACGGCACTCACTTCTCAGGGCAGCCAAGCATCAGTCCCCATGGAATCTCCCCATGGCGAACTTAGTATCTCTTCCAAGTATCCGAATTTTGTCCTTCTCAAGCAACTAGAAGGGTTTTTGGCCTCTAAAAACAAGGTATGTAGTAAGGATTTCTGTTAAGCATTACTCCTTGATGTCATGCAAGCATGATTGAGACATTAAGCCCATCAAGATACCAACAAATGTAGTCACGCAAGCGCGATTTAGACCAAGAGGCCCTACTTAGATGTTGATATGAGAAAGAGTTTCAAGGGGCATCACTTCCCAAGTAACTACAATTCCCACGTAACACTTCCTTCAAAGCTTTCGCTCATCAGGTATTTGTTTATAGTGAGTTAGAATGCCCAGGAATTCTAGCCGTACTCACTTTGGGTCGTTCCCTTCTCACGATTATCACTTGCTTGCTAAAGCAAAGTGGTCGGGAAGGCAGGCCCTCTAATGGAGACAAACAATCAACAAGACAAGCATGGTATTGAAGATCTGGATTTCTGATCACCCTATAAAGGATGAGAGCATACTCTCCTACTCCAATGTCATACTTAGAAAACAAAGCAAACAAGGGTTCATTTCCAACCTATTTAAAAAAAATCACTAAGTGCCTAATTAGAAAACTCAAACACACAATTTGGTTGTTTCTCCAAGGCAACCTGCAAAACACATGTCAGAAGTTTGATTTGTAGTCTTTGACCATCGAATCTGCATAACACACGTTAGTAATTTGATTTTTAGTCTTTGTCATGCGTAAGCCAAGATCCTGCACAAATAATCAGTACCAAAATCCAAAACACAGAAAACAGAATGCAAAAACATCAAAAATTTCAGTCCACTTTGAGAAGGCATAACTTTCTCATCCTAGCTCCAGATTACAAACCGTTTAATGCGTTAGAAAGGTATTCAAATAATCTAGAACCAAATTTCGGAAACATCGAAGATATCTCTTCATGTTTCCAAGCACAACATTTGTCCAAAAATGCACTAAAGACCCTCAAAATTGCAATTTACTAAAACATAGAAAATTTTTCAAGTAAAAACTGCATTTTTTACCTCTGTTCTGGACTTTACACAGGTGCAAAAGACATGACACAGGCGCAAGATGTCTGACACAAGCGCAGAATGTCTTGACACAGGCACAAGACTCTTCAACACAGGCGCAAGATGCTTCACACAAGCGCAGAAGTCTCCAGAATACCCTGCACGGCCCTGTTTTTGAGTTTTTGACATGCAAATCAGCTTAGAAGCACTCCAAAACACAGTAAGATGGTTAGAAGGTTAGTATTCACGTCGGGTTCACCAGTTAATGTAGCGTAGAAATTAGGAATCATCAAAACATAAGTAGATCAATCAAAAACACAAGACATGATAACATAATCAAAGGAATACTCATGAAATGAACCTAATTCCAAAGCACATTCAATAGAGGTATGGAAACAAAGCATTCAAAAGTAAAATTATGCAAACCATATGCTTCTTCCATGCGGCTCCATTGTTGTTATTTCCTCTTCAATAGTTTTGTGGATCTCACCTACAAGTGCTCACACAATTTGAAAGCAAAAAGGCTCAAGAGTACTAGAAACGAAGGTTCGGTAAAAATTCGAGATTTATCCAGGATTTGATTGAAGAAAACATCCAATTTATAGAAGAATTGGATAAATGAGCAAATTAGTATGAAAGAGATTTGAATAGAAATTCAAATCAATAATAGCATATCTATGACAAATTGCTATGCAAGGCTTATGACAATTCATGACAAATTTCTATGTCAAGAATTTATGACATTTTATGACAAATTCTATGACACATTTCTATGTCAAGAATTTTATGACAAATTCTATGACAAATTGCTATGTCAAGAGTATGACGCATGAAGCACAAAAATAGGGAGAACTAGAGACAAGTTAATTAGGTGGAATTTGAATTAGAAAATTAGAAAATAGGTGGAATTAGGAATTAGGAAATAATGAAATTAGGAATTAAGTGAATTAATCAATAATTTTTCATTTATTAATTAATTCATTCACAAGGAGGAATAATTAGCCAATTAAATAAATATTTAATTGCAATGAGAAGACTTAGGATAAATAAATTATTTATTAATCCTAAAGGAAGAAAATGACACACACAAGGTTAAATGATGAAATCACGAAACCTCAAAAGACGAGTTAGCAATGCGAGAATGACAATTAGGTCTTGATTGAAGATAATTGACTCGATTCGATCATGATTTTGAATTGATAAATGACCAGTGTTGATAAATGATTTGATTGAGATTGGTTGACAAAAATTAATGACAAATTGACCAAATTGACATGATTGGAAAGGACAAGGATCGATGACGAATCGATCGCAATATGACAAGATTGACAAGGACAAAGATCGACCAAAATCATGACTGAAGATTGCTATTGACAAGACCTATTTCAAAAGCGAGATAGATGAAGAATGCAGAAGAAGGACTCAATGCTCGCAAATGATAAAGACCAAGTGCGTGGAAGAAATGTTAATGCGACGCAAAAACCTAAAATGAGGCAATGCGTAAATGTTAAAGTATGACCTCGCAAGCGTTTGACCATTTTTGGGTGTCTACATGTAACTTCTTCTTGAGAAGTAATGATTGTAACAAACTCTCCTAGGAAAGTCTGAAGCTATGTGTGCATCCATATTGTTATAAATGGATACCAGGACTAGTAGAAAAGAGGATCGCAAGGAATTGTAAGAAAACGCTGCAGAAATTTATTTGAGCTTTTCCAAGTTTTAATGGAGAATATTCGAAGGTTTTTGTAATACTTTTTTGAAGAAAATATCAATATACAGACCATTGGTTTTGAATTTAAACTTTGTGTTTTCTTCAAGTATGTTTGCAAGTGTTTACTGTTTCATTCTGAGTAATCTAGGGTTATTTCATTTGAATATGGGTTGTAAGGCAACTTTCAGTAGATATGTTTCTTAGCTTTTCACTTCAGGAGGGGAATTAAATACATAGGAATCATTTCTACCAGTAAATTCACTGTGAGACACTTTGAATTTTGATGAACACAGTTTAGTTTGATATGAAAAAATTCTTATGTGTGTCAGGCATGTATAAGGATCTGCAGAAGCCAAACTGATGGAATATGTAGAGATATTTGATTGTGGAAGTATTGTTTGAAACTTAGATGACTCTGTGACCTTGGATAAGGCACTAGTGTAGATCAAGGTTGTCTATTACATATCTTGTAGGTCAATACTGAACAAGAGTACAATTTCCATTCCTTTGTTTCAGTTAGTTTTAAGGTGATTAGATCCACTAGTTTTTTGGATTGGTTTGCTGTGGATTTATCTTTTAAAAGTGTGAATTTAGTTCACAAAGGTATACCCACCTGAACTTTGAATAAGTTTGAAGTGTAGAAGGTTAATCAAACCTTGTCATATGTTTATAGGAGTTGAGAAAATACAACACCACAGGAGCCCAAATAATCTCTGCAAGCTGAAAAACTTGTTGCAAGGAGAAGCAAGGATGCAAATCACAGAAGGAAAGAATACACAGGAAAAATATGCTACAAAAGATGAAAGCTCAATAATCTCCAAAATGTATTATAATAATAATCCTTCTTCATACAATGAAAAGAAAGAGCTCAACCTTTAATAGGTCAAGAAACCCTAAAAGGGAAAACCTAGGTTTGCACATAATAATTAATTAAAACAATTAATTATATGCACCTAAAGTTAGCTTAAGTGTAAAAGAGATAAAGGGAACTTAAATAATTAAACAAATATTGTTTAATTAATCAAGTAAATACCCAAATACTCTAACACCCCCCCTTAAGCTAGACTTAGGGAGAAGTTAAAACCTAGAACAGCTAATGAAAGCAATAAAGATCGGTCCCGGTAACAAGGCTTGATCAGGTACCCAAATACAATGAAATCTCTATGAATTGGAGAAATAGAGAAAACCACGTGGGAACAAAACTCTACTCCAAAAAGAGATGAAAAAGAATATCACTGAAGCATGAAGAACCTGCAAACTTTGTCGAAGAATAACTGCTGATTTGAAGAACATCCACTGAAATAGAACATGACCAAATATAGAAGACTGTAATCTGCATGAGTGCCCTCAAATGACACTACTTGTTTCAAGAGGCAAACAAGGCAAAAATAATTGAAATCGAAGATACAAATGGCATGAGAAACCAAAGCCTGAAGAGCTGATCAATCAAACCACAGAAGTAGTAGAACCAATAGGATAAACCTCCCCATAATGCGGAAGTGGGAGAGGGACAGGAACACCGAAAAGGATAGCCAAAAACAACTGCATGATGAAGAACCAAGAACATCAAAGGTGTTGAGACACATCATCATGAGGTGAATGTCATGGAAGGAACACTCACTGGACAAAGGAAGATGGCAAACAACAGGCAAACATCAACCCCCTCATGGCACTTGATCAAGAGTGCATGTACAACAAGACACAAGATATGCAAGATTCCAAGTAAACAATGCATGATGGCACTTTATCGTAGTGCATTTACATAAATACAAGCTATAATGATAAGAAGACTGGAAAAAAAAATGAGAATCAAAACAGAGACACCCTACTCAGAAAAGAGATCCCAGGACCTGAAACAACCACGATATCCACCAGAGTGCTAAAAAGTAAAAAACTAAATAAAATATGCATGGAGCAGAATCTGAAAATAAAACTCGTATTTCTGGAAAGTACACAACACAAGCTTTCTGAAAATATAAAGTTTTTGAAAAACAGAGCTCGAATGCTCATTCTACGTCTCCCGGAGTGCAAAAACTAGACCTCACTTTGACTGTAAAAAAAACATAGTCAAATAGCAAAATTGGAAAAAATTACCAACACCATGAGGTCGGCCAGAGAACCAGCTTTCTAACTCCTATTCGTTTTCGAAAAAATGGCTCCGTATGCCCAAGATAGAGCCGAAAAACCAAACCCCCCCTGAAAAATGCCAAAAAAGAGGTCTGGTGGCTTGTTTGGGTGGAGGAGGCTAGGGAGCGGCGCTCCGGTGGCTCGACAGTGTCTCCTTGGTAGCTGGGTGGCAGTTCCGGGTGGCAGCGGCTGGAGGTGAGCGGAGGTCGGGGGCTACAGGCGGCGGCGGGCCGGTCGGGCGGCGATCGAGGAGCTGGGGGCCATAGGCGGCGGGGGCCGCAGGGAGCGGAGGTCGGGGGCTGCAGGCGGTGGCAGGCCAGTCGGGTGGCGGCCAGGGAGCTGGGGGCCGCAAGCGGCAGGGGCCGAAGGGCCGGCGGCGGAGGCCGGAGGGACAGCTGCGGGTGCCGGGGAAAAACTGTTGGCGGGGGCCAAGGGAGGCACGGGGCTCGATCCTGCAGGGCGCATCCATACTGACAGCGGTAGGGGCAGGGGCCCCATGGTACCCTGTGTACCATGGGAACCCCCTCCCCCGAAATTTTTGCAAAAAACAAACTTTTTTTTTGAAACAACCCTATTTTTTTTTTCTTGCTTTTATTTTCAATAAATTTTTTTAATAAAAAAGCAAAAATTCAGCCTGCATGTCGTAAAAAGGCAAAAAAAAAAAATTCAAATTTTTTTCTCGATCTGCGTGCTAGGGTTGTACGACCTGGATCTGAGAAAAAAATTCTCCCAGAGGCTCAAGAACCAAAGTAGGTCAAATTTTATATGACCATAGGGGTTTTCGGGCCTTCTGAGCACGATGGTGAGGTCCATTTAGGCCCAAAGTGCTCAGAAAAATAGGTCAAACCCTAGGTGCATAAAAAACTTTCTGAAACCCCAGATCTTCTTCCAAAGAAAAAATTCTCAAAACAAGAACAGGCAGCTGTAGATCTGAAGCTTTGATACCATATAGGAGTTGAGAAAATACAACACCACAGGAGCCAAATAATCTTTGCAAGCTGAAAAACCTGTTACAAGGAGAAGCAAGGAAGCAAATCACAGAAGGAAAGAATACACAGGAAAAATATGCTGCAAAAGATGAGAGCTCAATAATCTCCAAAATGTATTGTAATAATAATCCTTCTTCATATAATGAAAAGAAAGAACTCAACCTTTAATAGGTCAAGAAACCCTAAAAGGAAAAACCTAGGTTTGAACATAATAATTAATTAAAACAATTAATTATATGCACCTAAAGTTGGCTTAAGTGTAAAAGAGATAAAGGGAACTTAAATAATTAAACAAATATTGGTTAATTAATCAAGTAAATACCTGAATACTCTAACAATGTTGTCCTGGAGGTTTCCTTCTCTCTAATCTCTCTTCTGCATACAGAATTATCATACCATCATAAGTATTTTAAAGTGAATCAGATTTTGAGAACAACATTTGCCAATAAGGTTGTGAGAGGATTAGATGAAATAGCAGTGTAAAGAAGAAAATAATGATCAAGAACTATTAGTTGTAAGATAGAAAGTGATGCAGGAGCATCCTCGATCGATGAGCAATCTTGCATCAACCAAAAATATTTTCTTTCATTTTTGTTCTTGTTTAGTTCTTTGTGCAGTTTTTTGTACTCTTATCGGTATGTACTGGTAGTTGCTTGTTCTTCGTGATAGATCTTATTTTTGGTTTCCAGATGGTTTCATGTGCTTGATTCCATATTTTTAGTTCATTTGGGTTCTTTTCTAGTCAGTTAACACTTTCAATTGGCTGTTTCTGGGTTCCCAGGATAGTTCTTGTGCTTACCGACTGGTTTTCCTTCATTACCGACATGATTCTTGGCATGTGGATTCATTTTGGGTCTTTTTCGATATTCTTTGGCGTGTGGTCGACCTTCTTGCTGAACTGCATCACTTGGTTGAACTATTTTTTGGAAAGATTTATCTAATTCTTAGGGCCGACCTAGTTACACATTTCATTTTCCTGCATTGGTAAATGTAATCTTATAAGGCCGACCCAGATATGTTTTGGTGGGTATAAATATGTTGTAGAAGAAAATAATGATCAAGAACTATTATTTGTAAGATAGAAAGTGATGGAGGAGCATCCCCGATCGATGAGCAATCTTGCATCAACCAAAAATATTTTCTTTCATTTTTGTTCTTGTTTAGTTCTTTGTGCAGTTTTTTGTACTCTTATCGGTATGTACTGGTAGTTGCTTGTTCTTCATGATAGATCTTATTTTTGGTTTCTAGATGGTTTCATGTGCATGATTCCATATTTCTAGTTCATTTGGGTTCTTTTCTAGTCAGTTAACGCTTTCGATTGGCTGTTTCTGGGTTCCCAGGACAGTTCTTGTACTTACCGACTGGTTTTCCTTCATTACCGACATGATTCTTGGCATGTGGATTCATTTTGGGTCTTTTCCGATATTCTTTGGCATGTGGTTGACCTTCCTACTAAACTGCATCACTTGGTTGTTATTTTTTGGAAAGATTTATCTAGTTCTTAGGGCCGACCTAGTTACACATTTCATTTTCCTGCATTGGTGAATGTAATCTTATGAGGCCGACCCAAATATGTTTTGGTGGGTATAAATATGATGTTATGTAATCATTTGGGAGGGCAGAGGAAGTAGAACTTATAATGAGGATTGAGATTTGCATGTTGTTATCCAGTTGATTCTTAGAGTTTCGGTTGGATTGTATCTGGCTTGAAGCCTGCATGTAACCGGTTAATTACCGGATGTTCCTTGATGATAATATAATGATTTTTGGATGATTGCCAGTCGGAAGTTCTATGGCTTGAATATGATCTGTTTATGTGAATTTGTTATTTTTTCTTATTGCTTCTGTTGTGTCTCTCTCAGTGTATAAACTGGTTGACTCTTTTGAGGGTTTTTACCATTTATGGCTTCATCAAGTGGTATCAAAGCTGGTTATGGATTGGCTGGTGGAAGAATCATTTGTGAACATTGAGGAATTCTATAAGGTGGACAGATCATTGATTGGAGGCAGGCTACATGTGTATTCAATAGATCATTGAGGGGAGGCAATTGAAACCAGTAGTCAGATCGCTGAGTTGAGGCAGTTCACCGGAGTGGAAGAAGAGATGCCACCTAGGAGAACAAACCCCCAGAGGGTAGAACAGATGATGGAAGACTTCAAGAATGAAGTGAGGAATTAAATCTGAAATGCTTTGGCTGGTTTGTGAAGAAACCTTAATTTTGAGGATGAATATGAGGAACTCGGTGAAGAGATTGAGGAAGCTGAAGGACTAGAAGATGAGAGAGAGGAGAGATTCCTAAGAGAAGTGGTGCAAGCAAGTAAAGTGCATAAAGTTGAGGTGTCTAACTTTTCTGGAACACTGAACCCAGAGGATCTGATCAATTAGATCGAAGAGTTAGAGGACTACTTTGAGTTTGAGGATGTCAAGGACCCTTAAGAGTTTGGTTGGCACAGACCAAGTTGAAAGGGCATTCTGCCTTGTGGTGGAAAGAATTGAAAAAAGATAGAGTGGAGAATTGTGAATTGAAGATCACCCGATGGAGATAGATGGTTGCAATATTGAAGGCCAAGTTCATACTGGGAGACTATGAACTGGAACTATTCAAGAAGTTGCATAACCTGAAACAGAGAAACATGACTATGAAGGAACATACTAAGGAATTTTACAAGGTGGTGATTAGATATGGACAGAGAAAAGGTGGCGAGGTACATCAATGGATTTTCTTTTAACATTCAAGATGAGTATCTTGAAGGTTTCCATAGTTGAAGAAGCTTACCAGTATGCTTTGAAGGCTAAAGAGAAGGTGCGAAGAAGACAACTGAATAAGGGAAAGGAGAAATTCAAGATGAGTGATAATATGAAGAAATCGGTTGAAGAAGAGGAGTCAAAACCTAAGTGGAGCAAAGAACCAGAGCAGAAGACACCAAGGAAAGGTAGCAGCAGCACTGATAGAGAATTTCTTTGCAAATGTTTTGAGTGTGGAGAAGTCAGACATAGATCCTATGAATGTAAGCAAGGAATGACAAGGAGTTGTGTGGAAAGTGAAGAGTCATATGGTATCAGATCTGACTATGCATTGGAGCAAGGGGAATCCCTTATGTTTAGAAGAAAGGATACCAGATCTACTTAGAGGAGGAGTCTTTTTCAAACTATATGCAAATCAGGTGGTAAGTATTGCAAGGTCATTGTAGATAGTGGAAGTACTGATAATTTAGTATTTTAGGAGATGGTTGTGAAGCTTGGGTTGTAGAGGCTTAAGCATCCATGTCTTGATGAGGTGAGTTGGTTACAAGATGATCAGAAGATAGAGATAAAGGAGCAGTGTTTGGTGAGTTTCAATATTGGGCCTTTCAGAGATGAAGTTTTATGTGATATTGTGTCAATGAGTGTTTGCCATGTCTTGTTGGGAAAACCTTGGCAATATGATAGAGGAGCTATTTATGACTGTAGAAGAAACCTGGTTACTATTGAAAAGGATGGGGAGAAGTTCACATTGATTTTTTTAATGGAGATTGAGAAGGAGGTGAAGAGACTGAGTCCTGAGAGAAATTGCACTACTAAGAAACTAGTGATAAGGGCTATAGCGAAAGGTTTGATAGAACCGGTTGTGAAGGTCATACCAGAGGTTTTGAAGGAAGGTATGATAGAAATGATTGCAGAAGTTATATTGGAGGATGACATGGGTTTATAGAGGGATCTGATAGTTGAGCCTGATGGACAGATGGAACCGATCAACAGGGAGCTTATGGTGACAAACTGGATGAAGTCTTGTGGCAGAACCAAATCAGAGTTGTAAAAATAAAGATAATGTGCAAATCTGAAGCAAAGAAAGGGGAAAAAAGGGAGTCAAAGGTTAGAGAAGCCAGTTGAGGCACTAGAGGAGCTAACGAAGAGGTTGGAAAATAAAGAAGATGTTTGGATAAAAAATGAGCATGGGATATTCATTCCAAATCCTTTTAGATGTTCATGAGTTTCCTCTCATGGAACATATTTTTCTACCTGGGTTGTCTAATGTAGGAGCATCCCCGATTGATGAGCAATCTTGCATCAGCCAAAAATATTTCCTTTCAGTTTTGTTCTTGTTTAGTTCTTTGTGCAGTTTTTTGTACTCTTATTGGTATGTACCGATAGATGCTTTTTATTCATGGCAGATCTTATTTTTGGTTTCCAGATGGTTTCATGTGCTTGATTCTATATTTTTAGTTCATTTGGGTTCTTTTCTGGTTAGTTATCGCTTCTGATTGATTGTTTTTGGGTTCTCGGGATAGTTCTTGTGGTTACTGATTGGTTTTCCTTCATTGCCGGTGTAATTATTGGCATGTGGATTCATTTTGGGTCTTGTTCGATGTTCTTTGGCATGTGGCTGACCTTCCTGCTGAACAACATCACTTGGTTGTTATTTTCCAAAAAGATTTATCTAATTCTTAGGGCCCACCTAATTACACGTTTCATTTTCCTGCATTGGTGAATGTAATCTTATGAGGCCGACCCGGATATGTTCTGGTGGGTATAAATATGATGTTATGTAATCATTTGTAAGGGAAAAGGAAGTAGAACTTATAATGAGGATTGAGATTCACATGTTCTGATCTAGTTGATTCTTAGAGTCCCGGTTGGATTGTATCTAACTTGAAGCCTGCATGTAACCGATTAATTACCAGATGTTCCTTGATGATAATATAATGATTGTCGGATGATTGTCAATCAGAAGTTCTATGGCTTGAATATGATCTGTTTATGTGAATTTGTTATGTTTTCTTGCTATTTCCGTTGTGTCTCTCTCCCTGCATAAGTCAGTTGACTCTTTTGAGGGTTTTTATCAATTATGGCTGCATCAAAAAGAATAGCTAAGTAATGTTTTAAATCATCAAATTATTTTTGACAATCTGCATTACATTTAAAAGCACTATCATTTTTAAGTAATTGAGTGAAGGGAAGATTATTATTTGTGAGTTATGAAGCAAGCCAATTAATAGCCTAAATTTTTCCCTGTAACCTATGAGGTAGAGAAATATTTCTAGGAGGTGGCATGTTAACTATAGTAAATTTTCTTTGTGTCTACTTCATTACCAAGATGTGGAAAAATGAATCCTAATAATTTTCCACTATCAACAACAAAAAAACATTTTTGGGGATTCAAGCGCATGTTATTGTAATGGTGTAAATTTGGAATTAGGGTTTCAATAAATAAAATCACTAACCACATTAACCATACATTAAAACAAGGGTTAAATCCAATGGATCCAACCATAATTTAATTAGAAAAAGGGTTGAGAATACTGATCAAATTTACCAATTTTTGTGGTGTGTGAGTCTCATTCTTTCCAAGTTGAATTTTAAATAAAATTAGGGTAAAATGATAGATTATTGAAGTGATTTGATAGAAACAATAATCTATAGATGTCTCATAGAGCCACAAACTGAGATCTAGGAAAAATAAGATGTTTAAAGCCCATCCTCAAAAGTTCAACCCTATTTTTCAAGATCGGGTAGCATAGATTTGCCCTAGTCCTCCAAATTTTCTGCTATTGAAAGTTGAACCTGTTTGTCACTATTGACAATGTCGGATTTCTTGAGTACAAATTTTGTACCTATTTATTGCACATAGAAAGAAAGAGAAAGAGGTTGGGGATAGGGGTTTTCCTAAGTCAAACCCCAGTTTAGGAATTAACCTTGAATGAAATAATGCAAATATTGTAATGAGTGTTAGGGAGATATACCTCAAATATGCAATTGTTGATGATGATGTAATTATCTTTTAATGTAATGGCATGACAAACACATGGACATTAAAAACCCTAATTACACACACATGCTTGCATGAAGATCAATGTAACTTTGCTCCACAATGCTTGAATGATTAATATGCAACCTTGCATATCTAAAAAATGTTTGATGATGAATGTAGTGGCTTGATGATGATATATAATAGGTTGATTGATGACTTGTTTTATGTTGTCGTTGATGGAAAATATGTTTTGATAGTCATCTAAGTCTTTTAGGCCAACCAGTAAAGCATAATTGGTAGAGGAGACAGTTTATCAGTGAACCGACAAATAGGACTTCAACCGGTAAATAGGAACAAAGTTGTATTCAAAGCAACCAGTATGAGCGATCAATGAAGAGTTAGGTGATGTCATTTTGCAGAAGTGTTGGAGATTGTATCAGGTAGCTATGTTTCATACCGCAAAAAAAAATTCAACAGGATGGGTGAGTTATGTTGTACAGAGTAGTCAATCATGAAGAACAGTTAACCGGTAGAACAAAGTCACTAAGGTCAGTAAACGATACACATAATGTTTTATTTTTGAGTTGTTATGTCAGTGGTTGACATAAGTAAAGCATGTAGTGCAAGGTTGTCCAGATTCATTGAACTTAGGAAATTGTTCCAAGGTTAGTAGCCGACTAAGTTGATGCTTATTAAAAGTGTGATGAGTTATGAGATGTTATATGAGATCATGAATGAATATTGAGAGTTTGATTGTGCGGTAATATGAGAAGCTCTATATTGATGTGTTGTTGATGTATTGAGCAGAAATGAAGTAAATCTTATCAAGCATAGAGGTGCAACATGCAAATCATGTTTTAATTTTATTTTCCTAACAGTTGCAACAGTCAAATCCCCTAACCAAGTAGGTCCTAATAGGCCTAAAATTGCAAATCCCCTAATAGGGTAGCTCATTAACTTGAGTCTAAATCCTCTTGCAAGGTTGCTCCTAATAGGGCAAAGCTTTTAACAGGGCTGAGGTAAATCCCTTAACCCAGTGACTCCTAACAAGGTCTGCTCCTAACTAGGCATATTTGTAAGACCTTAACCAGTCAAAGATTTATATTCTTCAGATAGTAAATCTTGTGGGTATTAACTCCCACCGTGGTTTTTCCCTTTCGAGTGTACATGTATAAATCTTTGTGTTATGTGGAGCTTGATATATTGGGTGTTATCTTATGTGGTGATATTTCTTATATATTTATTAAGCTTTAAGTTATTTAAAGTGGTGATCAAATTTGTGTTATTGTTTTTGCTTGCACCAATTCACCCCCCCTCTCAATGCCTTATAAGTTTATCAATTGGTATAAGAGCCTAATTCCCTTAAGGCTTAACTACTTGGGAAAGATCCCTAAGACTATCATTTGGTATATGAGTTATAGAGAGCTGTCTAATCGACTTGCAGAATCTGAAGAAGCCCTAGATACATTGAAAGGCAAGTATAAAGCCTCACTTGCTAAGAGAAGAGAGCTTGTAGAACAATTGATGGAGTTTACTAAAAAAGGTTCTTTTGATGAAGCAAACATGGATACATTGGTTACTGAAGTTGAAAAACTGAATGATGAGAAGGCAAACCTGAGGAGAGAGTTGGAATCCCCAACCATCAGGATGAGTCAAGAGCTTGAAGTAAGGAGGACAACAGAAGAAAAGATCAGAAGAAAAGAACATGACATATTTAAGATGAACTAGGAGGTTGGAACCCTATATGCTCATCTTCATGAGGAACAAGAAGAAAAAGAAGAAATAAAGGCTGATCTAGACATGGCAATGTCTCTAAGAGGAAGTCTGATGAAAAAGAATGAAGATCTTACAAAGGAACTTGCTGATGCTAATGAAACACTTGCAAAGTTTAACAAGAGCTCTACTATTCTTGATGAGAAAATCCAATCACAAAGATGGAATGGAGATACACATGGCTTGGGATACACTACCTTTGAGAAAGGTGAGCCTTCTGATACAAAGGACAACATTGAAGAAGGTAAATCTGCACCTAAGATCCATAAATCCACAAGTAAGAAACCCTACAAACCAGTATGCTTTAATTGTCATAAGCCGGGACATACTACTAATGTTTGTAGATCTAATTCTTTTGATGGTTATAGACCTAATGCCTATCAAGGATACAAACCTAGAACCTTTAATGGATATTGTTACACTTGCAACATGAATGGGCATAGAATTTTTGAATGTAGGTATGGAGCAAATAATCCGACACCCCACATGAATCAGAGATCTGGTGGAGATTGGCAAAGAACTTTTAATGACTAGAGAAATGCAAATTGGTGGAGACCCTCTTGATGAATAATGATGAACAGTAAATACCCAACAGGTACTAAGAGGGGGGGTGAATCAGTACAGACAAAATCTCACCGACAACTTAAACTACAAAGACTGCACTAAATGGCAAACAACATCATCAATCTAAATCAAGACAATGCTAGTAAAACACAACAAGTGTTAGGTCCCGGAGACAACTGAGGGGGGGGGGGTGAATCAGTTGTCTAATAAATTCAAACCAAAAACCATTTAACCAACTTAATGCTTAATATCGGTAAACCAGTTAAGTATGCTGGTAGACAGTGTGAACAGTAAATTGCTATACCGGTAAAGATTAATGCATGAAACATAAACATAAAGTCATCCACAACACATAACACCAATATTTATACGTGGAAACCCTGTAAGGGGAAAAGCCACGGTGGGAAACCTTACCCACAATCAGATGATACTACTGCAGATAGTAAGTGTACATAAATGGGGTCTGCACATGCAAAAAGGCCAACAGCCTAGAGCTCACTGGTCAATCACAAAATGGGAGTCACACTGACTACAGTTGGATGGTTAAATCCAATAAGAATGTACTGCACAAAATAGCATCTTCATATGCTAGATTCAGTACCGGTGTAATGCTGATATGCTTCTACAAAAACCTAGCTTCACCTTCAAATGATGTCTTCGTGTATACCTCTGCTTAATCTCACATATACCTTCTCACAAACCTTTTTTGCATTCCACATTTGATCTTACAAATAAGATCTTACATTTATACCATAACCTAAGACCAATTTTAGTAGGTCATCTCTACAAGATATTACAAAAAACATTTTACAAACAATATAGTATTCGATGCAATAACCAATTGAACATGTTGGCTTAATGCATTTACAATAATAATAAATCATCTCCATAGCGTGCCATGCTAATCTGGAAAAGATAAACCTGCCGGTGTAACCCTGGACCTATTTGTCGGTAAAAGCAAATATGTAAATATGAATATACCAATGATTAATTCTTCAAAACAAAGTGTCCACATGATGTTTTCGATATTATCAAGTGTCTTCCATATCATTCCAAGTGCCGGTGAACATTATATCCTACCGATGAACCATATACCAGTAACTGTACAATAGTTACTTGCCCGCCGGTGAATGTTGCTGGATCTCCATAGTGCTAGTGTTTCAGTAGGTGTTGACATCAATGACAAAACCATACCAAAATACCAATAGTAAGACTGTAAAAGACATAAACCGGTAACACTTAGAGCTTCTCAAAACCTAATATCTCATTTCAACTTCACCCATATGCTTAAGCAAGTAATACATTAGAAATACAATGACCATTAGATCAACATGCTTTACCGCTTAACATAAAACACTAAATCATCACATGAAAAAGCATCACACATAACACACTGATTTTTCACGTGGAAACCCAACTAGGAAAAACCACGGTGGGGATGAATACCCACAAGTTGTTCTTGAACTCTTCTAAAGTCCACTCTGTTAGGAGCCTAGTCCGGTTAAAGACTTTACAACAGGTTCTGCTAGGAACCGATCCTGCTAGGGATCACTTGGTTAAGGGATGGCTAAATACCTGGTTAGAGGTTAAAACCCTATCAAAGGTTACCTCACAAGAGGATTTGAAGAAATCAATGATTTTGAGTCACCCTGTTAAATGATTTACAAAAAGCCTGTTAAAGCTACTCGGTAAAGGGATTTTCCAACTGCTGAAATGGTTAGAAGTCAACAGGTAATACACTAATCTGAGAACATCACTCAATGCCAAAGCAGGTCCACTTCAGTTCCTTTACATCTACAATCACACTCTATAGATCTCTACTCACTTCTCTGGTCTAGCAAAAATCACTTCATATACATTCATTTGCCAACAACTTCAAATGAAAATCATCATCAACCTTATAGACAACAATTAGGTCAGTGCCAAAAACCTAAAACCCTAAGCATCTAGGTTAACAATACAGTCATTCCAATCCTGATCGTTTAAACACATTACATAGGGTAAAACAATCTTGAACAAATCTCAAGACCTTCTACATCATTCGTTCTTCACTGCTTCTGGAAGATGATAACCCATCACACGCTTTCCACCATTTACTAAGACTTTACACATTCTCAAGGTAGATAGAATCAATCTTCTTATGCAAGATCCTCAAGGAAATTCTTCACGCACACAAGGATAACATGGCAGCATGATCTAATATTCATTTCAATGCTAACTCATCACAAGAAGTCATCGGTCGAATCACACAGACTTGGAATGCATCAGTCGGAAACCCTGAAGCTGAGATTACCAACCGATAGTCTTATCAAGTGAAACCCTGATACAAGCTTTGCATATACCGGTTCACTTGTTGGTTTACCAACATACCGGTTCACACTTCATCATACCAGTTCACTTGCTAGTTTACTTACTTCAACATACCAGTTCACACTTCAGTATATTGACATCAATGAAAACATACATTATTATCATGTCATCAAAATCTGCACATATGCCAACAATCTCCCCCTTTGGCATTGATGGCAATACACAAAGATATCTCTTCATCTTCTTCCATATTATATGTCTTCAATACTGTAGATGTCCTCAATACTGCAGATATCTTCTCTGCTTCACATCTTCTCCCCCTTTGAAAACAATGCCAAAGTGGAGGCACAAGCTTCCATGTTCCACTATTCTGCTCCCCCTAAGGAGTAGCATCCTTCAAAACATCAATCCTGAAAAGATTTGATAATGCAATACCTGACTGATGTGGAGCACATACCTTTAGTTCACCTCTTGAAGGGACAACACCCCTAATTCACCTCTTAAATAGGAAAATGTAGCCTTCGGTAGAGGCTTGGTGAATATGTTTGTTAACTGCTCCTTACTAGAAACATGTTCCAATACAACCTCTTTGTTCTGAACTTTTTCCCTCAAGAAGTGTTACTTGAGCTCAAAGTGATTGGTTCTAGCATGCAATACCGGATTCTTGGAAATATTAATTGCACTTGTGTTATCGCAAAATATGCTCACTGGTTCAGATACAGGGACTTTGAAACCACTTAATACATGCTTCATCCAAATTGTCTGAGTACAGTTCATAAATGTTGCTACATATTCTGCTTCTGCTATGGACTGAGAGATACAACTCTGCTTCTTGCCCATCCATGAGACTAGTCTACCACCGAGAAAGAATGCACCACCAGTTGTTCTTTTATGATCGTCCACATTACCAGCCCAATCGGCATCTATAAATACTTTGAGATTGAAATCATTATTGTATGGATACCACAAAGCATAATCTTTAGTTCCCTTCAGATATCTATGAATCCACTTGACTGCTACCAAGTGGGATTCTCTTGGACATTTCTGAAAACGAGCAGCAATGCCCACTGCATGTGCAATGTCTGGTATGTTGTGTACTACATAGTGCAACTTACCAATCATTGACTGGTATTCCTTCTCATTCACCAACACTGAATCATCTTCTTTTGAAAATTTACAACCGGTCATCATTAGTGTACCAACCGGTTTGTTGTCTTCCATGCCAAAGGTCTTCAACACCTCTTTGACATACTTGGACTGAGTGATAAAGATACCATCTTTCATTTGTTGGATCTGTAGTCCAATGAAGAACTTAATCTCTCTGATTAGTGACTTATCGAATTCCTTCTTCATTTCATCTGCAAACACATGGCTCATCTTGTCATCTCCACCAAAAATTATGTCATCAACAAACACTTCACAGATCAGAATTTGATCTTCTTCTGACTTTAGATAGATATTGCTATCTTCACTTCTTCTTTCAAATCCAATCTTCACAAGATGGGATTGTAAACGTTCATACCATGCTCTAGGTTCTTGCTTTAATCCATACAAGTGTTTATGTAGACTACACACCATATCACTATCTTCTGATAGGGCAAACCCATTTGGTTTCTCTATATACACTTCATCTTCAAGTATTCCATTCAGGAATGCAATTTTACATCCATCTGATACACTTTGAATCCCTTGAAGGCTACATATGCAAGTAGCATTCGAACTCCTTCCAATCTACCTACTGGAGCAAAGGTTTCTCCATAGTCTTCTCCTTCTTCTTGAGCATATCCCTTACATACTAATCTTTCTTTGTTTCTTGCCACTGTGCCATCTTCATTCAGCTTGTTTCTAAAAATCCATTTGGTGCCAATAACATTTTTGTGCCTAGGTCTGGGTACCAAAGACCATGTACCGTTCTTTTCTATCTAGTCAAGTTCTTCTTCTATAGCCTTAATCCAGTCTTCATCGTTGTGTGCCTCTTTAAATTTTTTGGGCTCAAATTCAGAAATCATGCAAGAATTCTCTCTGACCTTTCTTCTTGTAAGTATTTCTGCATCCTTATCCCCTATGATTTTCTTTGGATCATGATGCAGCTTTACATACCTAGGAATGATCTTAGCTGATTCATCTTGCTTTTCCTCTTCATCCTCATCTTCATCTTCATATACCACATCATCTACTGGTGTGGGAGCACTGTTGCTTGTACTTGGTTGTTTTGCAACCAGTTCCTAGAAGGTTACACCCGGTTCATCTAGTGCTCACTCGCTTTCAGTTTCCTCAAGTTTCTCAGAGGTTTCATCAACTCTAACATTGATACTTTCAACAATTTTTTGAGTCCTATTGTTAAAACACTTGAGAGCTTTTCTCTTGGTGGAATACCCTAGGAATATTCCCTCATCATATTTTGCATCAAACTTGTTGTGGTGTTCACTTTTCTTGATATAACACTTGCTACCAAATACTCTAAAGTAACTTACTACTCGAGTCTTACCAGTCCAATACTCATAAGGAGTTGTATCCTTACCTTTCTTAATGAGTACCCGGTTCATAGTGCAGACTGCAGTGCTCACCGCTTCTCTCCAAAAGGTGTGAGAAACCTTCCCTTGAATCAACATTGTTCTGGCTGCTTCAACTACAGTCCGGTTGTTCCTTTCTGCTAGGCCATTCTGTTGTGGAGTCTAGGGGGCAGATAGTTGCCTCTTGATGCCATTTTCTTCAAAGTACTTATTGAATTCACCAGAAGTGAACTCACCTCCTTGGTCAGTTCTAAGGTATTTAATCCTCTTACCGCTTTCCTTTTCAACTAGTTCTCTGAAGGCTTTAAACTTTCCAAAAGCTTCAGACTTGTCTTTCAAGAATGTGACCCACATCATTCTTGAGCAATCATCAGTGAGAATCATAAAGTACCTATCTCCCTGAACACTCCTAGTTTTCAAAGGACCACACAAATCAGTATGCACAAGATCAAGTAAATTATATGCTGTGAAAGATTTACCTTTGAAGGTTGAGGAAGACATTTTCCCCAATTGACATTCTTGTCACAAAGGATTCTCCAGCTTGATCAGCACAGGCAATCCTCTAACTGCCTTGATCTTATTGGCCTTCACAATATTATCAAAGTTTACATGGTAGAGTCTCCTATGCCATATCCAATTGTCATCAAACTTATCCATTAGACATTGACTAATATTTGTATTTAATTGAAATAAGTTACGTCCGGTCTGCATACCGGTGACCATCAATTCACCACTCTTTCCTTTTATTTTGCACACTCCACCTTTGAATTCCAAAGTGAGTCCTTTATCATTTAGCTGGGCAACACTCAAAAGGTTATGCCTGAGACCTTCTACCCAATACATATTATTAACACTGCTTTTTCCATTTAGAGAGATGGACCCTTTTCCTTTTACCATACATGGTGCATCATTACCAAATCGAACTACACCTCCATCGTACTCTTCTAGAGATAGAAACTTTTTTCGGTCACCAGTCATGTGGTGAGAACATCCACTATCAATAATCCACTCATTATAATTATCAAAGTGAGAGACAAGAGTCTTCTTGTCTGACACATCTTCCTTAATGGCTACAAACACTATGTCTTCACTTTCTTCATCTTCTAATGCATCATCAATGACACCTTTCTTGACTGCAACAAGACAGTTTCTCCTATTTCCTCCTTTGTACTTTTTAAACTTCTCGGGTTTGTCCTTATTATCACTATTAGGACAGTTGACAGCAATGTGTCCTATCCTATTGCTAGAAAAAAATTTCAAAGGGAGCTTACCTCCATATTTTTCACTTCCCTTAGGAAGTCTCTTGGCAAGAAGAGCTTCAAATTCCATCAGGATCTCCCATTCATCCATATCTCTACTTTGTCTAGGTTCATAGCTAGTACCAGCTTCTTTTCCCTTTCTAAATGGCGCAATAGATGCTCTAAAGGCTGATTTAGTCTTCTGAACACTGCCATCATAACTATTTAGCTCTTATATGGTCAACTTAGCAATGATGGAGTCTAGGGATACCTTTGTCTTGTCAATAGATCTCAACTCCTGAATAGCTACAACCCTTATTGCATAGACCGGTGACAAGGATCTCAAAACTTTTCTAACAATAGTGGGATCATCCATTGTACCTCCTGCACTCTTGATGTCTCCAACAACAATTTTAATTCTTATCCCATATTGTTGAATGGTCTCTCCTTCAACAATCTGCATGTCTTCAAATTTTCCTCTAAGGCTTTCTTCCTTAGCTTACTTCACATGCTCATCACCGCCATAGATAGTCTCCATAGTATCCCATACATCTTTTGGATTGTCTTTATCTTGAACATCTATAAACTCAATATTAGATAGACTACTGATAAGAGCTTCCATGACTTGCCCATTCTCCTGAATCTCTCTTCTTTGATCATCGGTGAGAGTACTGGTAGGGACAACATAAGTATTCTCAACATAGTTCCAGTGTTGAGCACCCATTCTTTTAATGTATATCTTCATTTTGTCCTTCCATATCTTAAAGTTATCTCTATTGAACATAGGACCTTCCCTCTTCATCATTAGAATAGGATCTTTTCCTCAAGCGGTTAAGCTTATAGCACCGAGGACCTGGAGGATGCTCTGATACCAATTGATGAATAATGATGAACAGTAAATACCCAACAGGTACTGAGAGGGGGGGGTGAATCAGTACAGACAAAATTTCATCGATAACTTAAATTGCAAAGACTGTACTAACTGGCAAACATCGTCATTAATCTAAATCAAGACAATAGTGGTAAAACACAGTAAGACTGTAAAAGACATAAATCGGTAACACTTAGAACTTCTCAAAACCTAATATCTCATTTCAATTTCACCCATATGCTTAAGTAGGTAATACATTAGAAATACAATGACCATTAGATCAACATGCTTTACCACTTAATAGAAAACATTAAATCATCACATGAAAAAGCATCACACATAACACACTGATTTTTTCACATGGAAACCCAACTGGGAAAAACCACGGTGGGGATGAATACCTACAAGTTGTTCTTGAACTCTTCTGAAGTCCACTCTGTTAGGAGCCTAGTCTGGTTAAAGACTTTACAATAGGTTCTGCTAGGAACCGATCCTGCTAGGGATCACCCGGTTAAGGGATGGCTAAATACCCGGCTAGAGGTTAAAACCCTGTCAAAGGTTACCTCGCAAGAGGATTTGAAGAACTCAATGATTTTGAGTCATCCTGTTAAAGCTACTCGGTAAAGGGATTTTCCAACTGCTGAAATGGTTAGAAGTCAACAGGTAATACACTAATCTGATAACATCACTCAATGCCAAGGCAGATCCACTTCAGATCCTTTACATCTGCAATCACACTCTATAGATCTCTACTCACTTCTCTGGTCTGGCAAGAATCAGTTCACATACATTCATTTGCCAACAACTTCAAATGAAAATCATCATCAACCTTATAGACAACAATTAGGTCGGTGGCAAAAATCTAAAACTCTAAGCATCTAGGTTAACAATACAGTCATTCCAATCCTGACCATTTAAACATGTTACATAGGGTAAAATAATCTTGAACAAATCTCAAGATGTTCTGCATCGTCCGTTCTTTACTTCTTCTAGAAGCTCATAACCCATCATGCGCTCTCCACCATTTACTAAGACTTTGCACATTCTCGAGGTAGATAGAATCAATCTTCTTATGCAAGATCCTCAAGGAAATTCTTCATGCGCACAAGGCTGACATGGCAACATGATCTAATCTTCATTTCAATGCTAGCTCATCACAGGATGTCGTCGATCAAATTGCACAAACTTGGAATGCATCAGCCAGAAACCCTAAAGCTGAGACTACCAACCAGTAGTCTTATCAAGTGAAACCCTGATACAAGCTTTGCATATACTGGTTCACTTGATGGTTTACCAACATACAGGTTCACACTTCATCGTACCGGTTCACTTGCCAGTTTACTTACTTCAACATACCGGTTCACACTTCAGTATATTGACATCAATGAAAACATACATTATTATCATGTCATCAAACTCTGCACATATGCCAACACCTATGATAACCGGTCTAGTTCCTATGAGATGGAAAAGAGAATGAATTTGATTTACATATTCTATCATAACTACGATCATGTAGCTTTAAATTATAGAAGGACTGGTAGAGGCAATGTTGGACCTTGGAGAGCATCTGGTATGACATGTTTTCATTGTCACCAAGCGGGAAACCTTGCAAAGTTTTACAGAGCTCAAATGAGTCAACCGGTAAATCAATTTGTTGACCAGAAAGGGAAGAAGAAAGTTGATGTCGAAGAGACCAGAGAAGAGATGAACAAGATCTGGAAAAATAAGAGTGATGAGAAACCATCAGAAGATCCTAATTCTTCACCTAGTGTGGAGAACTCATCACCAACAAACTAAGTTTTTAAAAGGCTTAGGTGGAGCTTAATGCCAGATCCATTTCCGGACCCCCTTATATGGTGTGCGGTAAGATAAATCTACATATCTTGATGCATTATGATATTGTGAAGTGATTTTATGATCAAACCAGTAAGTTTGATGTGATATAAGAACCAGTACTATATTGAATGGTGTTTTAGGGTTTGTTTGTTTATATAATCGGGAATAGCATTTAATGTGGTAGAGCAAATAAAAGGGATTTTTGAATATAATTTGTCACTTTGCATTCTTGAGAGAACTCGGAGAGCGAAAAGAGAAAAGAAGAGCTTGTGTGAGCAACGTTTGATCATATTAACAGAAGATTTGGAGTGATCTACGATCGGTAATCAGTGAAATTGCATTCTTAGTGTTGAAATCCTAGTTGTGGAAGCGTTGAAAGGTATTTATTCGAAAAATCCTGTTATCTGTTTCTAAGTTTGAATCTTTGAAGATGGATGCACCACATCTGGTAGATGTTATAGTCAGGCCTTGTCCATAATTTAAGAGGCACCCTTTTAAATCCATTGAAATCGATCCTGTCGGAGCCCTATCTGGAGTCCCATATGGAGTTTTGCATGTAGAGGATATTAGATCATACATTCATTGTAAGTTGGAAGATCTTGGAAATTTTGCTATATTTTATCAATATAGGGTAATGTGTGACAAGATGGAGTATTAAAAGAACAGTATAAGAGGGTTACCGATAAAGGTTTTCACCATGCACTAAATTCTATTGATGATTTTGAAGATGATCTTGTGAGATATGTTTTGAGTCGTGTGCATGACCAGTTTATGTGGCTTGATCGACCACATAAGATCACCAAAGAATAAATTCATGCACTAATTGGATTGTGTTCCACCGGTGAAGTTCCAGTACTGAGATCAGTTCCTAAGAATAATGTTGCCGAATTAACCAAGTCACGATGGGATGGAAGAGCTATGACTGTTACTGAGATTGATGATCCCACAACAAAATTTTCTTTTAATGGTCATAGGATACCAGGTATATCATTCTATCAAGATGAACAACATCCCTATTGCATCCATCCATACTACTTACCAGATGATCAAAGAAAATGTTGATTATGATTCGTCTAAGGCATTGAGAAGTCAGTTGGTGCTCAATCTTGAATCCATCAAGAAAGACAAAAGACTGAAGTTTAAATTTGGACAAGTGATTGTTGGATTGTTCTTCTATTTTCAGAATTTCTTTCCTGGTATCGGTGATGTTCAGTGATCTAAGGATACACTAGCATTGTTACAGATGAAGAACATCATCAGGATGTTGGGTAATGATTTTGGCCAGATTGCTTGGGGTTATTTCAAAGATTTTCAGAAAAAGATGCATGCAAGAGAGAGGATATCGACACAGGTTGTTAAGAGATATGAGGATACCATCTATTTTTTGGTTGACAAGACTGTTAATTGGTGAGACCCAATCAGTTCATATGGAAACTGAGAAGATATTGAAGAAGTTACTGGGTTTGATACTTGATGAGGAAGAAGGGAAACTAGAGAAGTTTAAGGCAGAATATATTCTAGATAATGTTGATATCAATGATTTTACACCTGATGAGATTGTTATGGGAAACCAACTAGTAGATGAAGAAGAAAATATAGAACTGGTAAATGTACAAATTGAAATAGTTATAATTCCAGATGATGATAGAGAAGTTAAGGTAACCGGTATTGAGGAGGAAAAGAAAGATCACACTGAGGATATACAGGATAAAGGTGTCCAGATGACTAAACAACAAGAACAGGAACCAAAGAGAGGAGAAGAAAAGAAGACTGAGAAAGAGCCTCCGGTAATCACTCAAACAGTTGATACACAAACACCATAGGTAAAGGACAAGGAGAAGAAATAAGAGGAATAATTGAAACCTAAACCTAAAGTGATACCTTTATCACTGACCTCTAAGAATAAAATTAACGATGATGAAGATGATGATGAACTAAGTATTCAAGGACCCATCAATATGGATGCATTGAGCTCTACAGAACTAATGGAGATTTCAACTACCATGCAATCTAGAGCTAAGAAGAAAAGAATGAAGGAACAATAAAAGGAAGCTCAAACTATACAATGTGCAGTTAAGATTTTGTCTAGTCTGTTACTAGAAATGAACACTAATAGACTATCTACACTAATTGATAAGTTAGGTCAATTGGTTGTTGATACTGGTGAATAGATGAAAATTTTTGAAGATGCAACATATTTTAATTTGGAAAAGGAATTTAAGAAGAAAAGAATAGAGTAGTTGATAAATGATATTGATAAAGACAAAGCTGCTCTGACGGTTAATAAAGATCATATTAAAGATGCAATTGAAACCTAAGGTAAAATCCTATCCACTGTTACAAAGTTTTCATTATTTTGTGATGATCTGATGAAAAGGAAATAGGAAGCTAAAAAGGAACTTGAAGTTCTAAGTGAATCATTTAGCCCCCTAAATGATTCTGCTATAACTTATGGTAGATCGGTTGTTGAACTTTAGCATAAGCTAAAAGCTTATGAGAATGAACAGGTCAAAAGGACTAAGTCACTGCAGGAGCTACAAACACATTTTGATTCCTAAGGTTGAAATCTTGCAGAGAGGCTACAAGGAAACTGAAGCTATTCTAGCTACACCTGAGATAAGTACAATTGATGCCATGCAAGAGCTGGCTTGCTAGATAAGAACACATGTTGAGATAACCGTCACTCTTTTGAAAACTTGGCACAATGATTTGAAGCAGTTAAAGTCTCATTTTGGTGATACATTTTCTAAGATGGCATTGCAAAATATTTTGAACTTTTATATCTATATATGATAATGCAAATTTTGATGTATATTGCACTTATCTTTCTTGTACTTGCTCACCTTTGCCATTGTTGTCAAAGGGGGAGTAGTAGTATGAGGTAAAATTTTGAATTGGGGAGTATTAGTATATATGTTTGTAAATTTTGTAATAAAATGCAATTCCTAATGGGGGTTATGTGTCATGAGTTGAGTCAATTTTTGTATTGCACACTTAGACAATTTTTTTCCTAAGTGTAGCCATCAATGCCAAAGAGGGAGATTGTTGGCTTGATGATGATGTTTTGATGTAATAGGTTGATTGATGACTTGTTTTATGTTGTCATTGATGGCAAATATGTTTTGATAGTCATCTAAGTCTTTTAAGCTAACCGGTAAAGCATAACCGGTAGAGGAGACACTTTATTAGTGAACCGATAAATAGGACTTCAACCGGTAAATAGGAACAAAGTTGTATTCAAAGCAACCGGTATGAGCGATCAATGAAGAGTTAGGTGATGTGGTTTTGCAGGAGTGTTTGAGATTGTATCGGGTAGCTATGTTTCATACCGCATTGGCAGATTCAATAGGATGAACAAGTTATGTTGTATAGAGTAGTCAATCATGAAGAACAATTAACTGGTAGAACAAAGTCACTAAGATCGGTAACTGATACACAATGTTTATTTTTGAGTTTTTATGTCGGTGGAAGACATAATTAAAGTGTGTAGTGTAATATTGTCCAGATTCATTGAACCTAGGAAATTGTTCCAAGGTTAGTAGCCGACTAAGTTGATGCTTATAAAAAGTGTGATGAGTTATGAGATGTTGTATGTGATCATGAGCGAATATTGAGAGTTTGAATGTGCGATAATCTGAGAAGCTTTGTATTGATGTGTTGTTGATGTATTAAGAAGAACTAAAGTAGATCTTATCAAGCACATAGGTGCTACATGTAGATCATTTTATTGTTGTTTTCCTAATAGTTGTAATAGTCAAATCCCCTAATTGGGTAGGTCCTAACATGCCTAAAATTGTAAATCATCTAACAGAGTATCTCATTAACTTGAGTCTAAATCCTCTTGTGAGGTTGCTCCTAATAGGAAAAAGATTTTAATAGGGCTGAGGTAAATCCCTTAACCAAGTGACTCCTAATAGGGTCTACTCCTAACCGGGCATATTTGTAAGACCTTAATTGGTCAAAGATTTCTATTCTGCAGATAGTGAATCTTGTGGGTATTAACTCCCACCATGTTTTTTCCCTTTTGGGTTTCCACATATAAATAATTGTGTTATGTGGAGCTTGATATATTGGGTGTTAACTTATGAGGTGATATTTCTTTTATGTTTATTAAGCTTTAAGTTATTTAAAGTGGTGGTCAAATTTGTGTTATTGTTTTTGTTTGCACTGATTCACCCCCCCTCGCAGTGCCTTATAAGTTTATCTGAATGCTTCAAGGATGCACAAATATTAGGGATGGATTCTTCAATTGCTTCTAGGTCTAAAATGAATTGATATGATGTCGTTATATAGGGTTCCTTAGGTAAATTACCGATTAGGCTGACCTCCAATGGTCATGTGTAGCCTCGAGAATCAAATGATGTCGAGGAGATATAACACCTATCCCATTTTAAATTGGGGCCCATTTGAGAGGGACCAGTGCATTTTGGGGTGTCTTGGTCTAGATTAGGGTGTCCCACACCTTGGTCCTTCTACAAACAAAACCAACATAAGAAACCAGGGGGAGAGTATACCATGACATGATCCACCAAAGTATGTTCATGACATCAAATTTGGAGAATAGGGTCAAATTGGACCTAGAGAGGGGATGGATAGGACATGCTAAAGTAGGAGCACAAACATGAGGTGTAAATTGGACCAATTACAATTTACGATGCTATAGTTATATTTATGAATGTAATCAAATATTTTATATAGGATTTTAACATTGTCTTGGAATGAAATAGATTTAACAAAATTATCATTGACATAATCCTCCAATATTTTATGCATATAGTCATAAAAGATAAGAGTCATAACACATTGATATGTTGCACAAGAATTATTTAATACAAAAGGAATGATACCCAAAACAAAATTCTTTGTGGTGTTATAATTTTTTATTTTTTGTATTGATATTAAGGATTAATAAAATATTGGTCATATCTCAAGAAGACATCCATAAAGGAAAACAAGGCATGGGCTCCACTGGAATCAACAATCATATCAATGTTTGGAAGGGGAAAGTCATCTTTGTTAAGCTATCTAAATTTAGTGCACATTTGAATATAGTTATCTAGTTTAGCAACATCAACTATGTTTGAGATCCAAGGTGAACAGTTGATAAAGTTTGTTGGGAACTAGGTGTTGTTCACCTTGCATTATTTTTATACTGTATTATTTATTATTATGTGTGTGGTGCACCTAAGGGAACCTAGATGGATGTGCATTATTAGGAGATAAAATTAGGTTGTGGTGTGCGAGTCTCCTTCTTTCTAAGTTAAATTTTTAATGAAATTAGGGTAAAATGAGAGATTATTGAAGTGATCTACTAGAAACAGTAAGCTACAAATGTCCCACGGAGCCACCAACTAAGATCTGGGTAAAACAAGATGTTTAGAACATATCCTCATAACTTTAGCCCTATTTTTTGGGACCGGATAACATAGATTTGCCTTAGTCCTCCAATTTTTTTGTTGTTGAAAGTTGAACCTATTTGTCATTGTTGACACTACAAGATTTCTCGAGTACAATTTTTGCACCCATTTGTTGCACATAGAAAGAAAGGGAAAGATGTTGGGGATAAGGGTTTGCCTAAGCCAAACCCTTGTTCAGGAATTATCCTTGAATAAAATAATGCAATTACTATAATAAATGTTAGGGAGATATTCCTCAGATTTGCAATAGTTGATGATGATGAAATACTCTTTTAATGTAATCACAAATGTTGAATGTAATGGTATGACAAACACATGGACATGAAAAACCCTAATTACACACACATGCTTGCATGAAGATCAATGTAACATTGGTCCATAATGCTTGAGTGATGAATATGTAACCTTGAAATTCTAAAAATGTTTGATGATGAATACTTCAAGGATGCACAAATATTAGGGATGAATTCTTCAATTGCTTCTATGTCTAAAATGAATTGATAGGATGTCTTTATATAGGGTTCCCTAGGTAAATTACCAATTAGGCCGACCTCCAATGGTCATGTGTAGCCTCGAGAATCAAATGCTATCGAGGAGATATAACACCTACTCCATTTCAAATTGAGGCCCATTTGAGAGGGACTAGGGAATTTTGGGGCACCTCAAGGTCTAGACCAAGGTGTCCCATGCCTTGGTCCTTCTACAAATGAGACCAACATAAGTATCCAGGGGGAGGGTATGCTATGACATGATCCACCAAAGGATGTTCATGACATCAAATTTGGAGAGTAGAGTCAAATTGGACCAAGAGAGGGGATGGATAGGACATGCTAAAGTAGGAGAACAAACATGAGGTGTAAATTGGACCAATTACAACTTACGATGCTATAGTTATATTTACGAATTTGATAAAGTATTTTAACATGATCTTGGCATGAAATAGATTTAACAAAAATATCATTGAAATAGTCCTCCAAGATTTTATGCATATAGTCATAAGAGATAAAAGTCATAACACATTGATATGTTAAACAAGAATTATTTAATACAAAAGACAAGATTACCCAACAAATAATTCCCTGTGGTGTTAGAATTTTTCTTTTTGTATTGATATTGAGGATTAATAAGGATTTGGTTATATCTCAAGAAGCCATCCATAAAGGAAAACAAGGTATGGCCTACAGTGGAATCAATAATCATATCAATGTTTGGAAGGGGAAATTCATCTTTGTTAAGTTATCTAAATTTAGTTCACATTTGAATATAGTTATCTAGTTTAGCAACAACAACTATTTTTGAGATCTAAGGTGAATAGTTGTTCACCTTGCATAATTTTTATAGTATTATTTATTATTGTGTGTGTGTGATGCACTTAAGGGAACCTAGATGGATGTGCATCACTAGGAGATAATATTCTTGGGGTCACTTTATTTGTTGTATTTTAAACATTAAGATTTATATTTAATCTGGGTGTCACATTGAGATATTATATTATATTTACTTAATATTAGGGAAAGTAATTTAACAAAGTGAAAAGTTAGTGCCCAATATTAAATGTGGGGTCAATGATTTGTAATCCCATGGTATTAGTCACATGGTTTTATGTAATACCACTTGGTGGTTTTGTGGGATCTTGTTGGTATAAAGGAAACCACAAGGGTAGTTGTTTAAGGTTGGCTATTTTGGATAATGGAGCCGAGAGCATATTTTGTAGCATTTGTGAGGGTTTGAAACATGGCATGGGATGTGTGGTTACATGCTTTTTCACATGGAGTGCTTATAGAGGGCTTGTGATTCATAGGTATTCATGGATGTATTGTAATGTTGCATTGTTCAATAATATATGGTGGATGGATGCTTTTGGAGGTTTGGGTTTTTCCCTCATGAGGGTTTTCATAGGGTATATCGTGTGTCACCTTTTGATAGGTATGTTGTCTATTCCATTGCATATGGATTCTAAGCACTTATTTGTGTAGATTTCTCTTTTGGGCTATCTGGAAATTATCATTATGAGGCTTCAAGTTTCCTTTCAGAGTCAACTTCTAAGAGCTTTAGGATCTCATCCTTAACCAACAATGCAATCTTGGGGTCGATGTTTTGAGTCGTTTGTTTAATAGGCTTGGCATCAAGATGTAACATAGTATTATAGGTCATAATTTGAGGATCAATATTGGTCATATCAGAATAATACTAAGCAAAAAGTTTAGGAAATTTATGTAAAAGAGAAGATTATGCGGAATTTTCAAATTTCGATCACTTTTTTAATGTTTTTTGGATCCATCAAGACATCTATAGAATCTTCTATAAGAATATTATTGTGTTTAGGAACATCCAATAGACAAGGGAGCACTCAAGTCATTTTCAAGGTATCATCAAATAATTTAGCTTTTTTTCCAAAGTATGCTTAAACATTTAAACACTAGGGAACTTCATTATTATGATGGTATTAATGAAGGTTGTTGTAAGCTCCCATGAATTCAATTGAGGAATAATTCATTGAAAAGATGTCAAATGAAGGTATGCTAGAAGTGGAACTAACATCAATTGAGTGAGAATTGATGAGAGGAAAAGATGTAGAAGAAGTAGATATCACATTCGCATTGAGAGATGGTCAATGGGATTCTTTGGTGGGCTTTGAAGGATTGTAACCAAGACCAAAGAAAGCTTCACACATGTAAGGTTCTATGGAAAATTTGATTTCATGTTCATTTGTGCCACAACCATTGCCTCTATATCCATTCTTAGATAAGGTATGAAAACCATGACCATAAATGGATTCCATTTCTAAAAGATATGGTGGGGCCTCATAAGTCTGAACGTCATATGAAGAATAATTACAAGACTTTGTTGAAGTCGAACTAGTCATGAAATTAATCTTAGGTTGCTTGGAAGAATTTGGAACCTTCATTAAGGCCACTACCTCTTTCTTTTTGGTCTTGGATTTTAATGCAGGAACTTTATACTGTCCCACATAATAAGGTTTAAAGTCTAGTAACCCACAATCATCCTTTAAGAGTACTTCTTTAGGTGAAGGAGTATCATTAGTAGGAGATGATGTATCCATTTTAGTTGAAGAAGGAAAAGTAGAATTTAAAGGAGATTTAAATCGTGCTTGTATTTGCAAACAACTTTGTAAGTTATTATTAGCTTCTAATGTGTATATATTGTTGTTGTAAATGAACTTGAGTGTGTGGTGAAGAGTAGAAGGGATATTGCATGGCATAAATCCATGGTATACCTAGTAGAAGATTATATGTGAGAGTATTGGGAATTCCATGGATAGGTGTGGAAAAAATCATGGGACCTACTTTAATAGGCAATGTAATTGTACCTAATGAATATCTACCAACATTATCAAAGCCATGAATAAAGAGAGAATTTGGTTGAATGAGGGAGATATCCACCCCAATTTGATGCAATAGGTTTATGTTATTATGTTAATAAAGTTATTTATTTCATTAATAGTTTAAAATAGTTTTATTATAACAATTATATTAATTGTTCTAATAAAATTATATTAACTATTAAAAAGAGCACCTATCAAGCATGCAGTTTTAGAGGGGGGAGTGTTTTCTTTTTGGAGCTATTTTTAGCAGATTCATGCAGAGATTTTTAGAAGGAGTTAGTGCTTTTTGGAGTGCTATTTTTGCTAGTGTGGCAGTTCTACCTACATCAGTCATAGTTACTCATGCATATAGTTTCAGTGGGGAAGCTATTTTTAGCTATGGGGGTAGGGCTACGCATGAGTTTTTTATGCTATTTTGGGCAAATCCACCCAAGCCTTTTTCTCATGCAGTTTTTCATATTAGGATTTTTGAAGGATATTTTCTTCATGCTATGTTTAACTCACTATGTTTAGGAGCTTGATATCTATATATTCTCCTCTTCTCTTTCTTTTTCCCCTCTGGTTCTTTCTTTTTGCTTACACATACAAAAAAAAGCATTGTATCTCAACACTTATTAGTTTTTTTCAGTTATTGTAATACAATTATTTCTTTTTAGTTTGCAATACAGAGTTAGTTTCCTTATCAGTATTTCTTGCTTTTTCATTGTCAGGTGAGCAATTTGATAGAGTTATTGTGATTTTTGCAATCCTTTACTCCATCTCATTTTTGCTTTGCAAAAGTAGGATAATTTCATTGCACATTCAGGTTGTGGGTTGTGTTCATCTGGTTTCCAATCCTTTGTATGTTGTGAAAAATCACTTTTCCTACATGCAGAAGTTGGATAACTTTGAACCTTTTCATAAAATATTTATGAATTTGGTGATCTAGTTGATTTGTGAAGCGTTTTCATTCTTTACTATAGCTGTCATAGTTTTAGTGTAGTATATAAAAATTTCATCATCTCGGTGTATCACCTCCATTAGGATAAGTTTTATTTCGCATGCAAGCCTTTTAACCCTTTTCTCACAAAAAGCAAGTTGTAGGAGATTCATCAAGACAGGAAGCCAACCTGATCTTTAGAGGTCTATTTTCAAGATAGGCAGCCCACATGCCTAAAAGTATTCCCATGTTTCACAGGATTGTTGGTTTTTACACTTAGCCATCACATGTGCAATCCTCCGTGACAACGACTACAAGTAAGACCTGATCCATTATCAACTAGGGTATGTCTTATTGCATTATTACTGAAAAGAATAATATTCATGAGGGGACCATATTGATTAACTTCTAAAGATGGTAACTCATGTTGTGAAAATACAATATTCAAATTTGTTGCATGCATACACTCTAATAAAGCTAATACATCATTTATTCTTATAGAAGGCAGAGCCACTATCTTCTACAAAGCCTCTTGGAGGAGACCATGGTATGTAGGTGAAATTTGAATCAATTCCCCAAGGAAGATCATAGTTAGACTAGCATGAATTTCCTCAACAAGATCATACTCATTTCCAAGGTGTTGAGTGAGACAAGCTATAGATGGAAGCATAGGTTCAAAACAAAGAAGAGAAGAAGAAGGAACAAATTACAAAGGTTTGGGTTGTTTATTATTTTTTGTGTTATACGTGTGAGCAACAATGTTATAACTAGTTTGTTGTGATAGTTGTTGGTTCATCTTGTTTCTTTGACTGAGTTGTTTTGTCAACTTTAAGAAATACTTAGGAGGTCTAGTTTGATTATTACCACCTTTAACAAAAATCGCTGGTTTATTTTGAGGTTGAGGAACATTAGGATGAAGGTGCATTATAATCATAGGATTTTTAGGTTCATTCTTATAACCAGTAACACATATCACAATTGATTAATCTTTGATAAAGGGTTGGTTTAGGAGTCATAGACGATAACTCATTAGAGATGAAGTCATAACCACTAAAAGGCTCATCCAAGGAATGAAAATCTTGTAAAATGAGATCCAACATAATTGGATAACTTACTTTCTTCAAGATAAGGATTGATTTTTTTATTGAGGTTTTTGGTTTTCTAATCTTAGAAAATAAAAACTTGTTCTAACTAATGCCCTTAAATGATGCAATCTAATGAAATAAAGCATTCAATATACTAATGCAATGTAAACAAACATCACAAAAGACACAAAATGCATGTTGTAGACACCTAAAATTGTCCAGTCTAATTAAATAAATATTTTATTTATTTAATTACTTTAGCCTAATTCTTCTTTTAATTAAATAAATCTTTATTTATTTAAATTATCCTTTTTCTAAATTAAATAAATATCTTATTTATTTAATTGATCTCACTTCCTCTATTAGTTAAATAAATATTTATTTATTTAATTAATTCATTAACCTTTTCTACCCATGACACATGTCATTCATCTCCTAATTCATACACTACCTACCCTCTCATTATTTTCTTATTTTCTCTACCTACCCTCTAATCATAGCCAACCATTTTGTGTTTTTGAAGTTGCAGATATGACATTTCTGACAATATTTTGACATTTTCGAGTCTACGTACCTTTGAATCGTGTTTTTGATTTTCTGCTGCGTTTGTGACATTTGGAATCGCGTCTGCGCCTTCGACATTATTTTATTTTTTTACAGATTCCAGGAAACGCGCATGTGCCCCCTATTCGCGTCTGTGTCAGATCTAACTGTGTTTGCATATTTATCTAGCGTTTGTGTTATTGATAACCATGTCTGTGTTCAGATTTTGTATTTTGGTTTCTTTGATTCGGTTTTTTGTCATTTGGATTTCAGATTTGGTTTATATTGAGCTAACATATTCAGATCTAGCTAACAAAATTGGTGTAGCTTGTCTTGAAAGAAAAATTGTTTTGTCGAAGGCCCCTAGTTCACAAAGTCTTTTGGATTAAAATTTACCTAACTTGTGTAATTGTAGGAAGGGGTGATCATTTGAAATAATCCAAACTACTAACAGATCTTTGTTGCAGGGCCTTGACAAGGATTTTCTTTTTTATTGTGTGCCTTGCTTTCATAGACTAGCAAACACTTCAATTGGTACACTAAAATTGAACTAGTGTCTTTTGTGTCTTGAGCAATAGGCTCTTTTTGTTTCATCTTTAGAGGGCCTGTCTCCCCGTGTGGTCATTAGGACTACTAGTGAGGAGAGAACAACCCAAGTGGTAGCAAGGAAAACCCACCTCTTCCAAACCATTATAAACAACTGTATTCATGGTGAAAACTATGGATAACGTGTGCTGATTAGTTCATACCGACACTATGTCTCCCCATAAACCCATTTGATCAAATTTATTTGATCAGTTGTAGGGCATAACCCCTACCAGTTGGGAGCCTTTTGTATTTACAGAGCTGAAAGTGCCGCATGTATGGCCACACGAGTGGATGCCCTTACTAGCACCTTTTTGTTTTAGAAGCCAAAATCCTTCTAGTTGTTGGGGCAGGAGGTCGGACCTCTAGAGTGGCCCACACACATATGGTTCTTAGTAGAGATACAAAGTTTGCCACGAGGATTTTTTGTGGGGACTGATGCTTGGCTGCCTCGAGAAGTGAGTGCCGAGGGTGGAGCCAGTGGGGTCAAGCATCTAAGTATCCGCTCTGAATAGCGTAGCCTCATGTGGGATCAACAACTATTGTCCTGGCTAGCCATAAGAATTGTGCTTTTCTTATTTTGAACAATCAAACATTCAAGACCAAACATCAAAACATTATGTCTTCAAGTGTATGAAAAACAATTTTACATCAAACAACACACTTTCTTTGAGTCATTTTGAGTCTAAGCACTTACAAACATTGTGTCCTATTATCACGAAAAACAGTCAAAAATTCAGATTTGGTCACAACAAGTCACTTCATAGACTAGAAAAATTGCACTCAATTTTTAGAAACACGTCTGTGTCTGACAGAGTCGTGTCTGTGTCATATAACCGCGTCTGTGAAGGGCAGAAATGCATCTGTGTCTTTTTGAGCAACATTGCATTTACAACATCTCAGAAATGTGTCTGTATCTGACAGAACCACGTCTATGTCATTTAAGAGTGTCTGTGAAGTATACAGGCACGTCTGTGTTTAGAATTGAAAAACTCACAATCCAACAAACAAGAACAGTCAGTTTCAGACTTATTAAGCTTCCTAGGTTATCTCTCCAGGTTTTCATCTAGAATTCAACCTGTCTTTGGGTCTCACAAAGTCTATCATTGCTTTACACCTTACATTACATTCAAATTTGTCTAAACTTGAGTCAAAAGGTCACTTGCTTGTCCTCATCTTGCTTTGTCAACACATTAAATACAACAACATTTTGGTAAGTGATCCCTCATCAAGGTCTATCACCTTTGGGTCTCATTTGGTCTTACTTAGAGTCAAGGTCAACTTACCTCATCAAGAGAAACTATAATCTCTTTGGAAGCCACACCTACTTTAATACATACATACTTGGTCTTACACTTTGGACATTGCAAGTACACTTCAAATTCATTTACATTCCATCCAATTCTTGGTCTTCCATACTCTTTCCATTTTCATCTAGTCTCACACATCTTGGTCAACACCTAGTTCATGGTTGAAACCCATTCCCAAAAATCTAGGAGAGAAACTAAAGAGGCCCAAGAGTCCACAAACATGAGTTCCTATGAGTATGACAATGATATCTTTTTCAATTCTGATCATACCACATTATCTGACATGGATGCCTATAGAAACATTCCAAATTTTGAGCACATGGACACTACAAACAACAATGATACACACAATGACAATATGGACAACATTTCGGTACATTCAGCAGAAGTGGAAGACTCCATTATGGATCCCTATTTCAATAGATTGGTTGAGGAAATAATGAGGAGAGATAGACAATATTTCTTACAAGTGATGGCACAAAGTGGAGCCAAGATCCCTCATGATTTTGACATGTCTCAAATAATGGAAAATCGACCTTTGCAACAACCTCACCTCAACTTGGATCAAAGGAGGCCTAATAGTGGAGGCAATAGAGGACCACATCTTGTGCCTGAATCACCATCATCTTTGTTTCAAAAACTAGAGGTCCCACATATACATGGTCAAGCATATGATACTCACCTTCACAGACCATTATGGAAGTCTTATGCAGAAAAATATACTCAATCACATGCTAATGCCAAGGATCAACCACCAAAGCAATTGGATATTCAAAGGCATGTTCAAAATTTGGACACAAAGAAACCCCATGTAAAATTTGGGGGCAACACATTTGAACAAACTCATGACATGCCTGTAGAGTATGGTATACATGGAAAAAGAAGATATTTCATTCCTCATCATGACTCTATACCAAGTGGTCCATATATGCAACATCATTATAGACCTCCTCCATATGAACATGTGTATGATCAATATCATCCATATATGCAACATGCTCCTCCTCCACCCAGTGGTTCGGGCATGGGCTATGGTCCAAGAAGTCGGTCTCCACCTAAGAATAATTTGGAACAGCAAATCAAGGACTTACAAAAGAAAATGGAGGATATTAATACACCGAAGCCAACTTACACAATGAGAGACATATGTCCCTATCCATTTGACAAAAGCATTCCAATGCCTCCATTTCCTACACACTTCGTGACACCTAAGTTCGATAAGTACAAAGGAAAAGGGGATCCTAAGGCACATATAAGATAGTTTTTCATAGCTTGCATTGAGGTAGTAGCAGAAGAGACATATTTGATGAGATTATTCCCACAGAGCTTAGGTGATCAAGCTATGGAATGGTTCTCCCAACTGCCACCTGGAATTAAGTCATGGGGTGATTTAGTAGAGGCATTTATCCAACATTTCTCATACAACATAGAGACAGACATATCAGTCACTACCTTGTGCAACACCAAGCAAAAGGATGAAGAATATTTTTCATCATTTTTACAAAGATGGAGAAATATAGCCAGCAGATGCTCTTGTGAAATTCCATAGAAACAAATGGTAGAGATGTTCACTCAGAATGTTAACAAAGACATTGGTTATGACCTAAGAAAATCTTGTTTGTCTACCTTCGAAGACGTCATTGAAAGAGGCTTAGCAACAAAGAAGGTCCTAATTGAACAAGGAGTCATTAAGATATTCAAGGAAAACAAAGAGGACTTTAAAGGAAAAGATAAGCCAAGATTTTGGAATAAAAACAAGAACATAGTCAATGATGGTGTTGTTGATGCCAATACAGTGCGACCCAAAATCATTTTTTTCTGGATCAAGCTCTACAAACAATCAAGTGAATACTCAAACAACTTCAAAATCATGAAAGAATTACACCCATTGGGAGAACCATTTGAATCAGTTTTCAAAAAGCTAGTGGCAAACAAGATAATAACAATTCTAGATTTGCCTCCATATGAGCCAAAGGTTAAACCAAATTGGTGGAATGATGATGAGTATTGTGAATTTCATAAGAGAAAGGGCCATAAAACAAGAAATTGTCATCGACTGAAGAACATCATACAAGATCTTATTGATAGAGGTGACATTGAGATCGAGGGACACTCATCCAATCAAGAACATGAAATGTTTAAAGAACCATTTCCAAAACATGACGAGGGAAAATCTAAAGCCACATATGACCAAACCAACTATACCAGAGGATCCTATAACTATGATTCAACTATCAATCACATTTTGATGGACAATTATGTCTCTACCATTATCATCAAGGATAAAATGCCTGAGAATTCTACCCAGAGACCCAAGATCATCCTGAAAGGAATTGGATCTTCTTCTGAACCTGCCTCTGAATGTAATGTTACAACTCGTCGAGGTAAATTCATTTTGCAAGGTGCTCTAGCTAAAAACATCACTTCCTCATCAACCAAGCTTGAGTATGACCTTTTAGAATAGTTAGGAAAGACACCCGCACTTATTTCCATCCTTGAGCTTTTACGCATATCCCCCGCACATAAAGCTATTCTTGACAAAATCTTGAGAGACACTTTTGTCCCTATTGATCTGAACGTGGACTAGTTTCAAGCCATGGTGGGATACCTTTCCGTTCCACACTCCCTTACATTCATAGAAGCTGATGATGCCTCTATAAGTTAGCCACATAATGCACCTTTACACATTGAAGCCTTCATACACAAACATCAAATAAAATGAGTCCTGATAGATGGAGGAGCAGGTCTAAACATCTACACATTGAGCACTATTAAAAAATTGGGATATTCGGATAAAGTTGTGAATTCTACAAACAAAATTACCATCAAGGCATATGATGATGAAGAGCGTTCATCCAAAGGCACAATCACCTTGCCTCTCAGAGTTGGGCCAGTCACAAAGGATGTAGTTTTTCAATTCCTAGACCTAGATATCGCATACAACATACTCTTGGGATGCCCATGGATTCATGAGATGAGCATAGTTCCATCTACATATCATCGATGTATCAAATTTCCACACAATGGAGTTGAAGTGATCATCAAAGCTAATCCAAATCCATTCATATATTGCAACAATCTGTGACCTAGATCAGAAATAACAATTCCAGTTAATATAGAAGCAACTCCATCCTCAGCATATGTGGATCCAGAATCCTTGAAAGCTTCTACATCAAAACAGGCAGAGATCAAAGAAAAGTTCAAGTTTAAAGACCTGGGATGTGGTGAGTATATCTTTCATGTTGATCAACTCCCACTATCTCCTAAAGTATTCACTTGACAGGAACAATCTATAAACAATTTTCAAGGAATTGGGTGTGAACCACCTAGTGTTGTGGCTACTAAGTTTGAATGCAAATCTCCTCTAGTGGTGCAAGAAACTCTTGATATCAATAATCCTAAGAGTGGTTCCAACAAAGAATCTATTGAGTGTATCGTCATCCCTCTTGAGAACTCACATAGCCTTACCATTCCATCCACTCATTCCATTTCCATTCCGCTCCCAGACTTTGATCAACAAGAATCAGAAAAGCCCTTACTCATTGGGGATGAAAAATTAAGCTTTGAAAAGAAAAATCTAAAAGTAAAAAATAAAGAGAAGTCCTTTAGTCCAAATCCAAATCAAAAGTTATTAGACTCTGAAAAAATCAAAGTCAAAGATAAAAATCCTATGAAAGAAAAAAAGCAAGAGATGATCTCCCCTAATATCAAAATAATTGGGGGCAAAATTTCTACAATTTCAAGTCAAAAAACATACTTGTTGATCCTAAGTCTCCATCATGCTATCCTACTTTCACTTCTTTTCACAATCGTAAGTCTTCACCACTCATCCACTTGTTCTGCACATCCTTTCCCTTTTGGTGATACATCATGGACCTTTAATGGAACTTCCTTGAAGGAATTTGTTATCAGGGATGCCCAAACTTCTCTAGGTGACATGCATATGGGCCTACGTAGTCCACACACTAGTAATTATATCTCAATTCCTTTATCAAGGAAGATAGTCGCTCGAGCTACACATCATTCAGCCAAGGAACAATGCAACTACAATCATAAGATAAATCCTCGGACACTTGAGGTGGGTGACTTAGTTCTCAAGGAGAATCCAAAAAATCAGAAAGATAGAGAGAAGAAGGGCAAGTTCAAACCAAATTGTCTTGGTCCTTACATCATCACAACTACTTATGGATCGGGTGCATATTAGCTCTCAACCACAAAGGGTGAACCTTTGGAGGATCCTATCAACAGCATGCACCTTCGCAGGTTTTACACATAGCTCTTCCGAGTATCCTAATTCAAAAATAAAAAAAAATAAAAAAAATACAAAAATAAAAAATCATAAAACATAAAAAATCGTTACTTGGTGAAAACCTGGCAAATAGGCACCTTGTGACACAAAAAAAAATTGAAAAACAGAAAAACATTTCATCCAATGGTGAAAACCACTTCAGTGGCACCCTGGGCAAGTACCATGGTGAAAATTGGGTCACCAACGCCATGTGTAGAGACATTTCTCCTCCCTCCTTCAAGATTCCATTTCATCCTTCACTTTGCACACACTTACAACCTATCCATTCATAACAAACTTACCCATTCCCATCATGATTTGTTATTGATCTACCTAAGATTGGTTAGCCATTCATAATAATCCTTCCTTTCCACCCTTTTCCATTCATAATAAATCAACTCCTATCTGTGGCTAAGGAAAATCCTACATCTAGTAATGGGTGTGGAACTGAGAGCATCGCCTATTCTAAGGAGTACAGTTTCTTCCAGTTTTCTTCAGTCTATCCGCACACAATCCATAATAAAGCAACATTTGCATCGCCAATCCGCAACAAAGTTTCGTCTTCTCCACAATAAAGTATCAGTTTCATGGATTCAGTTAGTTTCAAATGAAACACAACAGCAACAATGGGCTTCAACAAATCAAATCTTTCAATAGACTCAAACAACATTATGGTTCAGTGCTATCTATTCTTTTGTGAAAGTAAACATTGTGACCACAATCAAATAGACTTATACAAGTGACAAAAGACACTAAAATTGAGGACTTCAGTGGATGTTGGTGTCGAGTCTTGGTTTTCTTTTTTGATTTTATCTTTTTGGTGACATGTCTTTTATCTTTTCCAGGATGTCTTTGACTAGAAAGGCGAGGATGGGATATCGTCACCTATTTTTCTTTACTGTTTGTGGATTGTCTCTTAGTAATGTTATGACTTGTCCAAGGATATGAGGACACTATGAGTCTAATATGAACTAGGGCATTCCTTGTTTGTGACTATCTTATCTCCATGCAAATAGGTACAATGAATTTCTAGGTTGAACATATACCTTGATCATCATAGCCTATTTGCTATAATAAAGCTCAATGATGATAACGCACAAGAAGCTCTTTCAATTCCATATCTTCTATCTTCCATCCCCCTTTCTTAATTGACCTCCATCGTCCTTCTTGAGCTCCTGTAGCCCGCTATCACATGACTAAGTAAATGACACACCAAAAACATTTGCATTTCATGTAGTTCAACCTGCATTCCCACATATTAGCATTTCATACATACATATAGATATCACAATTGCATCACATCCTACACACAACACTTGTTAGCACATTTTACATTCTCATAATTTGCATTATCATATTCATCTGCATTTCATACATTCACATTTGCATTTGCATAACATATAAAACATAAAAGAACAAAAATATTGCATTGCATCATGTACATATTTGCATCCATATCATAAGCATCACATAGAAACATACATCATGTCGGTACACGTGCATATAGGTGTCGCAAGGATGAATCTCTTATATATATATATATATATATATATATATATATATATATATATATATATATATATATATATATATATATATATATATATATATATATATATATATATATATATATATATATATATATATAAGTGTCATGATACAATGATGTCAAAATCATATGGCTACAATCACCCGAAGGTGTCATCATACAAAATGGTACAAAACTGATACATAGGGAGCTCTCTAGGCTATGATGAACTCCCTCCCTCGAAGCCACTTGGCCTCAACGGAGTCTGAGCCCTGGAAGGACCTGCCCTAAGATCATCTCTCCTGTCCCCTCTGTCTAGTGGTGGTGGAGGACCCGTGAACCCACCACTCGATGTCTGTCTCCTATCCCTCCCTCCAGTGGTCATCGTTGTCTGCGATGGTCTATGGAAGCTCCTAGCCCATTGCTGTGGTGGCATGACTCCATAGTATAGGTCTCTCCAGTAGCCTATCTCCTCCCCAGCTCGCAGAACATAAGCATATCCAGCTCCTGTGTCCTCTGTTGCCTGCCTCCTTGCCCTCAGTGTTATCTTAGCCTCTATATAGCGTTGGATAGCTTGATCCCTCTCTCGCTTAGTATCCCTCAACTATCTCCTAAGCCTATCCCTCTCTCGTTCGAGATCCTAGATCTCATCTGCCTGTCCTTGGCAGATCTCCCTCAACTCCAATAGCTCATCCTCATCCTCTCCCCCTGTACCTGTGGCTGCTCCTGTGACTGCCCCTGCCCCTGTCCTCATCCCTGTACCTGTCTGGGACCCTGTGCTGCTAGCACCTATAAAGGCAATCCACCTCTGCCTCTCACCATGCAAGCATGTCTCTCCTCTCCACCCTCTCTCCGCGGAGCCACTCTCCTCTCTCCTATCACACCCTGCCTCCTTCATCGGCCTCTACCTCTGCCATCTCCATCATCATCCTCATCACCCCTGCCATCTCCATCTAGCTGCTCCCTTGGGTTTGTCAGTCATGGAAATGGATGCTCAGCCCAATACGCAGTATACTCTGCATCCATCCCTACATCCTCTATCTCAGGCCACATATCCCAAGGCAAGGGAATCATCTCTACCAGCTGCATCACTGCCTGATCATATGACAATAACGGCCCGAAGTGTGCCTGATCCCTCACTATCTGATCATACATCCCAGAACCCTATGGCATCCGCTGAATCCTGTCGAACTGCCTGCCCACTCTGTCCACCAACTGCCTCTCTAGTACATAGGGCGTCCGCTCAATCAAATACCTACACTTGAATGTGTATGGTAGCTCCATGACATCATCCTCCCACTCCTTGCACTCTCGGTATGGTCTCCATACCACAGTGTCAATCTCATCGATGACCCGACGCAAGTACTCCAATCTCCCGATCCGCGGCTGAGATGTAATCATATTATATAAATGTACAAAACTGCGCCCATGGCCCCTACCTCTGAAATGAATCAGTTGGGTAACCGACAGATGCTCATAAGCCCATACCTATAATAATGTCACTCTGCAACCCAATCCTATGGATCCATGGTATACAAACTGATGAAGCTCATAGTATAAATGCGCCAGCACGCACGGTCCCCAAGCTTATCTGGTATGTTGTGTCACCAGTGTCTCCAAGGTGCTCCCCCAGTCCATAGCCAACCCTCGTGTCGCCCTATCCGGACACAGGAACCCACTGATCACTCCTGCTAGTACTGATGCTAATGCTAATCCAGTCTGTGTCATCGTGTCCCATGCCACGTGTCCAACCCTCATCTCCAATCCCGGATCCTGAAACACTCATCTCAGGGCATCCCTGTCTCCATCTTGATCATAGGGTATCAACTCCCCATTGATCGGTATCCTCAGAATCCTATAAACATCCTCTAAGGTGACTATCATCTCAGCCATCAACAAATGGAAACTACAAGTCTCTGAGTGCCATCTCTCAAATAAAGCAGTCAGCAATCCCATGTTCACCCGAAACTCAAGCACATACAAAATATGTCGCAAGCCCATAACCTCAATAGCTACTCTATCCTCAAATGTCAGATCTGGTCGTAAACTCTGAGTCGTTGGGAATCTCTCCCATGACTCCAGCGTAGGTAGGTACTCCTGCAGTCAAGCAAATCAACTGTGTCAGTTAAAGTGGCATTCACTGTTCATCACAAAATGTTGCTTATTATCTTAGGTGCTTATGATACTCTATCCTAGTGACACTCATTGTTCATCACAAAGTGTTTCTATTTATCCTAGTGGTACTCCCTGTTCATCACAAAGTACTACGTGTTTTTTTTGCACTCCCTGTTCATCACAAAGTGCTGCTCATATTAGTACTCCATGTTCATCACAAAGTACTATGTCTTGGTACTCATTGTTCATCACAAAGTGCCTCGATCTGTCCCATCCTAGGGTTATACTTGAGTGTATCCTCTTGAGTAGTTTCCTAATTGGCAACGTATGTTCTATCACAGAATTGTCAATCCTAGCCCTATTTGCTATCCTAGTCTTCCCTAGAGGACCTACTTGAGTGTATCCTCTCAGCATCTTATCCAATCGACAGCGTATGTTCATCACATAACTACCGATTTGACCTAGAAGACACAAACGCGCCTTCATGACATAAACGCGCTTACATATCACACAAACACGCCTGCTCTGCATAGACTCGCCTGAAATACATAGGCATGCCTCTGTTCTGCGCAGACGCGTCCATATGGAACAAACACACCCACATAACACAAATGCACTTGCACAACACAGACACGATTGCATTTGACATAGATGCCTTTTCCTGCATAGATGCGCCTGGCACAAACATAGACGTGCCTAGCCAACCTAGATGCGCCTAGCCAACCCAGACGCGTCTAGCACCAGCACAAATGCACCTTATCATTTTTTGACCTTGTTTGACATATTCTAAAATGCATTAAATATGCCACCTAACATGCATGAATGACAACATTTATTGCGACAAAGTACAAGGAGGTTTTGTGGTACTTATCGGCTCTCTTGCATCTGCTGGCCTCTGAAATCGACAAACGCGATCGAATCTGCGAACCAATGCCATCATGCTGACTGCTGCTACTCTATTGTCTCTCTGCACTCTGATCTCTTGGATGTGTGGATGACAATGATGATGTTTTCCCCTCGTGGTCTATCTTATAGATTGCCCTAGCCCTAGCCATAGCCCTCGTTTCCCGAGTCAGTCTTCATTATCCCGTGACTCTGTCACTCTATTCGGTCAATCCATTCTAGCCTTTCTTTCTTATCGAGAGATTGTCTGTGATCTTTTCAGACATTTTCATCCAATCTCTCGAGGGGGAATATCACTCCCATCTTGGGGCAACTTTGTATCAGTTCATCTTATCTTCTTTGAAACAACGCGACAAGCTGCATTGTCTCAAAGAGGGGCAAAATGTAGACACCTAAAATTGTCTAGTCTAATTAAATAAATATTTTATTTATTTAATTACTTTAGCCTAATTCTTCTATTAATTAAATAAATATTTATTTATTTATTTAATTCATTTATCCTCTTCTAGCCTTATTTCTCATTTAAATAAATACATTTATTTATTTAAATTATCATTTTTCTAAATTAAATAAATATCTTATTTATTTAATTGATCCCACTTCCTCTATTAATTAAATAAATCTATTTATTTAATTAATTCATTAACCTTTTCTACCCATGACACATGTCATTCATCTCCTAATTCATACACTACCTACCCTCTCATTATTTTCTTATTTTCTCTACCTCTCCTCTAATCATAGCTGACCATTTATCTTTTACACCTCTCAATCTATAAGGAGATGCTTCCTTCATTATCCAACCCCTGGACATATACATTCTAATCAAGCATCCTAGCATTCAATCTTTCATATGCGATCCTACTTGCAACCACATTTCCGTTCTTTGTTGAGCTCTTGTACACACATAAAATCTGAGAGCAAATATATCAAGCAAGATCAATGGAGATAGGAAGAATGGAGATTCAAACCCTATTGGACATGTGATGGTATAATCTTTGTGATTTCATTCGATTTGCATTGTCTTAGGTAATCTTCATATGTTATGGTGGATCTTTGTTGTTGTTAGGCTAGAGTTTTGTGGTTGAATTCATTTAGTCTTTCAATATTGTTGTTATCCATTTTCACCATATACACATGTAAAACATATTTTTATGTTTTTTTTAGAATCAAAAGGAATGCCAAGGCCAACATTTTAAATTTTTAAAAATTTGAGGTATTTTAGTGGGATAAGGAGCTAATTGACATAGTCCTTCTAAAAAGGTTCTTGAAAAGTAGGATGCGAGGTTTTAGGCACTTGATATTAGATCTAGTCCTAATTTTTTTATTTTGATGATTAAATATGAAATACGATATTTGGATTTTGAAATAGGATAGGACACATCTTCTTGAGTTGGGGGTTAATTTCAGGCTAAAAATGGTCCTAAAAATGTCCATGAGAGTGGAAACTAAAGCAAGTGCTAGGAAGAGTGTGAAATTGGATTCAAAATTAAGGAGTACAATTAATGACACTACAGTTTAATAAGAAAGTCATCAACATTACAAAATAATTGAGTTTAATTGCAAATGATACTTGATGACATAGGCATAAATATTTCCAATTTAACTAGGTGAAGGCAACAAAGGGAGTTTATGTGCAACTAATACTAATATGACTTTTAGGAGAACAACTTCACTAATACAACAATGGATAATAACCCCATAACATAATTCAACTTAATGCATATAAAATGTTTAAAAATCATCAAGATAAAAAATGAGGCCAAAACCATCTGAATGAAATTGCATCCTTTCCTCCCTCCACCAATGAAATTTCTCCAAATTAAAATTTATGCTTTTAACCAGATCTATTACCACTTACATATACGTGAAAAATCTATGTAAGTGGGTAGAAATATGAGGGTAAATGTGAAATAATTCTATTTTCATTTGCAATGGGATTATGTTTTTAATTATCTATGCTCTCAACATTTGTTCATTTGTTTGAGGTTAATTTTAAATTGGATTGATTTTGAGGTTGATTAGACGTAGGTTCACGTAAGAAAAAACCATACACATTTAAATGATCCATCACAAATACAATTATAAAAAAATTAAATAAATAAATTTTCCTTTTAAAAACCTAATTTAAATACAAAATTTGCCCTAATATGAATTTATTTCTAATGTAAAAATTTACACTATTTTAATAAAAGCCTTAAACCCTAGTTTAATAACTAAAATATAATCCCTACACCCTATTTTATTCCTTAAAACCATAGTCCCTAGACCCTAAATTGTAATTCCTAAACCCTAAATTGTAAGCTCTACACCCTAAATAATAAACTTTATTCCCTACAACCCTACTTTAGCCTTAACAACTTTTAGAAAGTACACTAAAATGCAACTACTCACCTCAAAAAAGTATGGTTTATAATTGTGGGAGGAGGAGACAATGATTAATTGAGTTGTGGAGGGAGGAGACAAAGATTAATTGGGTAGTGTAGGGGTTTCCAAACTTGGATATTCATTTATGTGAGGTTATCTTGTTGTTATGTTGTAGAAAAAACAATGAAGAAATGGTCACGAGAATGAGCAAAAATATAAGTGAATAAATTTTTTAAAATGAATATTAATTCCTAAACGGATATCTATTTAGTTTACATATCTAGTAGCCATATGTATATGTTCCCAACAAACATCAACTTGTAATGGAATTTGGGTATATTTAGATCTCCAAACCTAAACAAAAATCCATTTCTTAAAAAGTAGATATCTATAAATCTGGTTATATTCGGATCTCTAAACCTAAACAAAAATCCGTTTCTTAAAAAGTAGATATCTATTTTTTACAAAATGGATACTCATTTCATCTACTATTTTTTGGTTCCACGTTTTTTACTCTAAATAGACCCCCAATTTCTAGTAGTTACCCATTAGACTAGGTTCCACCTTTAGATAACTTTGATGGACTAGATCCCCTACTTGTGACAACTTAACCAAAAGATGAGTTTGGATTTAGATATATGCTCTCCCATAACATTATAATCTACTATATAAAAATAAATATATCAATATCTATATAATCTAATTTTCTATCAAAAATTAATTAATTTTTAAAAAAATAAAAATAAATCGCTAAAAATACCTAAACCTTATTTAAATATAAAACCCTTTGAATAGAAACTGCCCTACTTCAGTATGCAAGTCTTATTTAGTATAGGACCCTTTGAATAGAAACTGCCCTACTTCAATATGCAAGTCTTATTATTTAGTATAGAACCCTTGAATAGAAACTGCCCTACTTCAATATGCAAGTCTTATTTAGATATAGGACCCTTTGAATTGAAACTGCCCTACTTCAATATGCAAGTCTTATTGCACTTTCAAATTTAGGGATGGAACTTTTATATTTGTTTAATAAAAATCCCTAGCTGAAGTCCATCTCTATTGAGCAGAAACCATGTGTATATAGAGCAATGCATATGGCTAGAGTGATAACCTCTCAACATGAAATGTACTATGCATGTGCAACATAAGCCAATAATTGACATCCACTTGCCTTTCTTTTTGTCATAAGATAAACGTAGTTTTCTAAAGACTTTTTATTAGTTACCTAATGAAATCATCTTCTTTGAATATAGTTTTCCTGGGGGTAGTGGGGATGTTTTATCAAACCAGGAGCTCATAATTAGCTTTCCTAATTTATTACACCCAGTCCTGCCCACAGGTAGCAATTGTTATATATTTGAGTGAGGCACTGCACTTTTTTAAATGAGCGGTTTGCTCCAATCAACTCAGGCTAAGGTCTTGGGTGCCCTACTCTCTTCAGTAGAGGAATTACACTTTATTCTTAACATTCAGGTGGTTTGGATTCATTTTACAGCCAGCCAGATTTATGTTCATACTGTCTGAAAGTATGCTATGTGGACGCTGGGTATGTGATTTGAATAAATCTTAGTGTGGTCTGCAGTATTTGAGAGCTTAGGTGTTTAAATCCAAGTCATTTAGTTTTGGGTTTGTTGCATGAATAAGCTTCACTTAAATGAAGACAGACATCCTCAGAACTTTGGTGTTTGAATCTAGTTTGGATTGTTTTGGATTCATTTAAAAATCCATTCCTCCCCACAAAAGAATTGGACAGTCATTCACTTCTTTCGCCATGAGAGCTCTTTTTTCTTTTTCTTTTTTTGGCAATTCATAGTTGGCTATGCAATACTATCGCTTAATGTGCAGGAATAATCTTGATCTCTTTTAGATGGTAGGCTAGATTCATTCTCCAAAATAATGTTGATGGTATAAGTTGGATAATAGGCTCTTGATAATTTCAGACTATTCCTGGCTTAAGCTTGTTCTGAAGGAATCAGGACTAGAACCTAAGTTGAGTACATATAAGTAACCATGATTGTAGGCTTTGCATTATTAAGAAGTGGGCACAATGATTGTTATTTGATTGAAGTGTGACTAGGAGATTGAGGGGTATTAGGAAAGATATAGGTAGTCAAAAGTGACCAGGATTCAAGCTTTAATGAGTGGATTGCTGAGGTACACGAAGGAAACCCCAAATTCAAATGCATATGAATAGCATGGAGATTTGCAGAGCCACTTGAACAAGATTAGCCAGGTTCAGGCATAATCAGTAGGAACATGTTAACCAAGTTTGGAGGCATTCTTAATAGAATTGCAGATGTCCAAGAATATGATTAACCAAGATTCAAGTTAACCCCAATACCAATTTTGTGTTTAAGCTCAAAATGCAGTCAAATAAGGTTAAGCCCAAGTCAGAATCCCATCCTAAGACTAACACAGTATGTTGTTTTGAGAACCAGGTGATCTCATTGTGCCAAACAGAGCTGGAAAGCTTCTGGAGTCAGCTTCCCGAAGAAGTGATAGAGAGAATTTTACTATGGCTACCAGTGGCCAGCAAAGTGAAGTTCAAAAGTGTATGCACAAAATGGAAATATCTGCTTCAATCAGACACATATTACAGTAGAAAATACCAGATTGAACATGCCAAACAGCCATGGTTTTTCCTCTGCACAACAGGAAAATTCTCATGTGCTTTTGACTTCCAAATGAACCGCTGGCACAGGATGCCAAACCCTGCAATTCCTCGTTCATCCATTCTTGCTGCAGCAGGTAACATTTTGTGCCTGGGAAACCTGGTTGCAGACTGCAAGGTCTTATCAGTCTGCAATCCATTGAGAAAGGCATTAAAGCAACTTCCTCCCATGTCCAGAGTTCAGCTCATACACAAGACAAGCATAACACTACACAAGGATGAGGAGGTTCACTCCTACAAAATCATGGTAGCAGGAGAAGAGCAAAGTGTCATGTCTACTGTGATAAACTCTAGAGTGTACAGGCTTTATACAGAAATTTATGATTCAAGGAATGGTAACTGGAGAATGGCCAGTAACCCATTGCCCCATGCAAAATTTGGGTCTGATCCAGGAGTTTGGTGCAATGGCCTCTTCTACTGCATCACAGAGATGCCATATGGAGTGGTGACATTTGATCTACAGAACGGTGCTTGGACTGAGCTTGGGGCAGTTATGCCTTGCTCCATTGCAACTCCTTCACTTGTGGAGTACAGAGGCCAGGTAATCCTGATTGGAAGGGTGGTAGAGAACAATCAAACTCAAAAAATTAAGATTTGGCAATTACAAAATTCCAAGTCTGCTGGTACTAGTCTTCTCACATGGGCTGTATTTCAAGAGATGCCCTCATCCATTTTTTCAAAGTTTACAGCTCCTCTGGCTCCATATTCACCATTACTTTGTTCGGCAGTGGGGGACTGGTTATGCATCTCTACACATCTGAGCCTTTGTCCACTTGCTTTCAATTTTTGTAACAAAACATGGAAATGGCTTCCTGGAGATCCTCTTTTTCCAGGGAAAAGAACTTTCCATTTATTGGGATTGTGTTTTGATCCAGTATCAGAATCCCAACTGTAGAAAGTTGGTTCTATCAATCTCAGGTAGTTATTTTTATTCATGATTAGACTGCATAAGGTGGGATCAGATTAGGTAGCTTGTCATTCAATTTAATACAATTGATTGTTGTGGGTATCCTAGTTTCTGAGATTTGATTGATTGGACTGCTCTTTTGAAAGAGCTGGATGTAATAAGCCATTCATATCTTGAATTTTCATTCAAGGCTTATCATGATAATGAATATGCCCATTAAATCTGTTCTTATTGGTTTGTAGAGGAAATTCTTAATTGAGTTGTGGTTTAATCAACCTATATTTTAAATTTTAAAATGGAAGTGATGGTGTGATCCACTTCTACATTGAAACAATAAAATTCCATGGTGCTACTCTATACAAACAAAAAACACTGAAGAGTGATGCAGTTGCATCAAAGGACGGCATGTCTCCTTTATCGTGCGAATAGGATACATTCCATCGTCGTATTGAAACCGACAAAGAGAATTTCTGACTCTGGAGAGATATAGCCGTTCTGGGTTTCATCATGTAGAGTGGGCCTTCAAATGCTATACTCGTATAAGTGCCTATTTCTTCTATAGCTCTGTTAAAGTTAATGGAAAATTGCTGAAGGTATCTAATTATAACAAGTTTTATCAATGACGATCTGCAGACCATCTATCGCACACTTTTGGAGATAACAAACAAAATTATTCATTTAGACAAGTTGATTGAGATAGCATAACTAATACCATAACTGAAATTTAATTCATAATGGACTATTAACAATTATTGATAAGTTACAATGTTTATTACTCCACATAATCTTCTATAATGAATATTGTAAAGAAAAAACAAGAAAAAAATGTTCATTAACTTATCTTATTCCTCTCCATTGGAAAGATCACCAAGTAAACTATAAAGTGTCTGAAAACAATCACGAAGAAGGGGCTTTGTGAAAATATCAGCAGTTTCTATCACTTTGGGACAATGTGTGAATTCAACCCAGCCTTGTTGAACAAACTCACAAATGTAGTGGTGTTGGATGTCAATGTATTTAGTTTTCCTTTGGAACAATGGATTTTTACTCATCTAAATAGTAGTCTAACTGTCGCAATACAACACTGTGGAACCATCCTAAAGACGATGTAGATCATATGACATTCTCTTCAACCAAACATCCTGACAAGTAGTAGAAGTGACAACTTTGTATATACAAGAAGTTGTTTCATGGATGTCCAAGAAATGACTGTAGAACCAAGACTAAATATATAACCAAAAGCAGACTTATGATCATCTATAGAGCCCACTCAATCAAAATCAATATGTCCTACAACTTACTCTCTCTGCAATGCTGAAAATAAATACTATAATCCAATGTCTCCCAAAGATACTTGAGAATCCTTTTAGCATCACTAAAATGTGTCTCCTTAGGTTCTAATATGAACCTAGATACTAGGCTTGCAACATATGTGATATCTGGTCTAAAAGAGGTCACACAGAGAAACAAAGTGTGACTCACAAAAGTAAAATCATTAAAATTGGACAACTTAACTCCAATTTCCATAGGTGTGGCTACGAGATTGCAATCTTGCATATGAGACCTATAAAGTAGATGTAAAACATACTTTTATTGTGACAAAAATATATCATTTAAATGTTGTCAAACAATAAGAGCAACAAATAATGAATCTATTTTAAATCGGTCATTTCAAAATTTGAAGTCATAATTGCTCTAAATTTAGGAAACAAAGAGGGATTATTCCCAATGTATATAAGATCATCCATAGAAAGAACCAGAATTAGAATATCCTCTCCAAAATGTCTGATGTAAAGATTATAACTAGATGGACCCTTTACGAAATCTTTTTGTTAAAGGAAGGAATCAATTCTAGAGTACCATTCTCTAAGTGTCCATTTTAGACCATACAAAGCCTTCTTCGACTTGTCATAAAATATCTTTTGAAGGTACTTCAAAATCCTGAGGTTGAGAAACGTAAAAATTTTCATCAATACAACCTGTACGTTAGGAAATAGGAAATCATCACAAGTAAGATATAAACGTAATAGCTCAATCACAAATGCATTCATTGCAATGAATCTATCCTAAGACACATTCAATAGAGACATGAAATAAAAACATTCAAAAGCAAAGAAATTATGCAAACCATAGACACGATTTGAATGCTCCTTCATGCGGCTCCATTGTTCTTCTTTCATCTCCAAATAGTTGTGGATCTCACCTACAAGTGCACACACAATTGAAAGCAAGTAGACGGGATTTTTGATCAAGAGTACTAGAAGCTTAGATTCGATAGCCTGATTATCAATTACCAAATTAGCCTTGATTGATGAAGATCATCCAATTTATAGAAGAATTGGAGAGATGAACAAATTAGCATGATAGTGATTCGAATGGAAATTCAAATCAAGAATAGCAAAATTATGACATGTCTATGACAAATTGCTATGCAAGGATTTATGACAATTTATGACAAATTTCTATGTCAAGAATTTATGACAATTTATGACAAATTTCTATGTCATTCCCATGAATTTAGGAGAGAAATAGGAGGAAATTGAAATTAAGAATTAAGAAAATTAAGAAATTAGAAAATGAGGAATTAAGAAATTAGGAATTGAAGAAAATTAGAAATTAGGTAAATTAATTAATAATTTGTTATTTATTAATTAATTCACAAAGAGGAATAATTAGCCAATTAAATGAAGATTTAATTGTAATAAGAAGACTTAGGATAAATAAGTAATTTATTAATCCTAAAGGAAGAAAATGACACACACAAGGTTAAATGATTAAATCACGAAACCCTAGAAGATGAATTAGGTCTTGATGAAAGATAATTGACTCGATTCGATTTGATTTTGGATTGATAAATGACCAATGTGATAAATGATTTGATTAATAAAATGCGCCAATTGATGAGGAACAATGACTAATTGATCCAAATTGACATATTTGAGACAGACAATGATTGATAGCGAAATGATCGCAAAATGACAAAATTGACAAGAGGACAAGGATTGATGACAAAATAGATTGCAAGATGACAAGATTGAAAATGACCACGATTGATGACAAATTGATCGCAAAATGACAAGATCGAACATGACAACGACCGACGACAAATCGATCGCAAAATGACAAGATTGAAAATGATAAAGATTGATGACAAATCGATAAGAGGACAAAACCCTAATTAGGATTGACGATGTCCAAAATGATAAGATTGATGATAAGATTAATAAGAGGACAAAACCCTAATTAGGATTGACGATGTCCAAAATGATAATAAATTAGCACGCACATTGATGCGATAGGATAAAATCGATCAAAATCATGATTGGATAGTGTTGTCGACAAGACCAAATTTGAAAGCGAGACAGAATGAAGAATGTAGAAGAATGACTCGATGCTCGCAAATGATAAAAACCAAGTGCGTGACATAGGAGAAATGGTAATGCGACGCAAAAACCTAAAATGAGGCAATGCGCAAATGTTAAAGTATGACTCCGCAAGCGTTGACCATTTTTAGGTGTCTACATTTTGCCCCTCTTTGAGACAATGCGATTTTAAGCGTTGTTTCAAAGAACAATAATGAAAATGCCCCGAACGCTGACAATGACATATGAAAATGCCCCAGACAATAACAATGATATATGCATGCCCCCTCGAGGAATTGGCTGGAAACATGCAGAAAAGAGGCCAATTGATCGATAAAAATGATAGGATCGAACGGACGGACAATCGGAGATCGGATGCATGAAGGACAAGCAATTTAAGGTGCACAAGACCGCGACCAACATAACATGGAGAGGACGCACGTCCATCTATGCAATGACAAAGAGCTATAAATGAGACCAAGAGGTGGAAAATTGCTCATTTGCACTAGCTAAAGAGGAGGATTTGGTGCTCTGGACAAGGACACTTGCAGAGAGATGGCGAACATTCCAATGGCGGATCACCTTGGAGAATGTGTACGCACATTCAGACGATCGGACGATGCAGGAGCAGCGGTATGGATCTCAAAAACCCATGTTTTCAATTTCATGACTTTTGATTGCTTTCGGGACATTGCGGGGCCCACAGGGGATGCAGAAATTGACTTCTGCGCCTATGCAGAGCGAATCTTGCGCTTGTGTCAGGTATTCTGTGCTTGTGTAAGGGTACACAGGAACAAGAGTCAAGACACAGGTGCAAGAGGCAAGACACAAGCGCAATTGTGCATGTAAGACTCAATTTATGTTCAAAACTGCATGCAAAGGACCTGAAAAGGGGGGACAAGGGTAGGATAGGGTAAAATAGATAAAGTACACCCGAATTTGGCCATAAAGCAAGGAAATGTAGCCCGTAGGAACAAACCCTAAAACTGACAAAAAGATGCCCCAATTGTGATGCAGAGTCGACAGTATCCGTTGATCACGCGGGAGAATCGACCAGACTGTTTCATGCTACGACATAGACTCAGGAGCACGGACAGAGACACATTAGCAGGACTTGGCATATATTACATCACATACATGCCCAAGATTAGGGCAAACACAGGATTGCTTACCGCATTGGTAGAGCGATGGCATTCGGAGACCTCCTCATTCCATTTGGCGACTGGCGAGGTGACAGTGACATTGGAGGATGTATGGCGTATCCTCCGCATTCCAATACATGGAGAGATGATAGAGTATGACCCAGTGACAGGGAGAGATGCATTATGCAGGCTATTTGAGTGCGATGCAGATGATCTGGACATTGTCGAGAGGGAGATCCGCTGGGAGACTATGGCAGGAGAGTATGATCAGCGATGTGTGGTGATAGCAGTTGTGATAGCATGTCTGCTAGCAGGAGACATACGAGGACATGGATTCCCTATTGGATGGGGAAGAGTGCTAGAGCAGATGGTGACAGAGGGGACGGTGTATGCGTGGGGACCATGTGTGCTTGCTATGCTATATTTTCAGCTGCATCAGATAGCGTATCAGGGAGTGCAGACTTTGAGTTGTGGAGTCACATTGCTTCAGGTATGGGCATTTGAGCACATAGCCATATGTCGACCGATTACAGAGAGACAGGTTGTACCACACCGACCATATGTGTATTGCTATGGTGGAGCACTGAGACAGGGTCCATTTGGATACATATTATACTAGCGACATGAGCTAGACAGACTGAGAGAGTTCACATGGAGGCCATATCTTGATTGCCCTGGATGGTCAGATGATAGTGATGAGCTACCCTATTGTAGACAGGAGAAGTACTTGATTGGGCGGCCAGTGAATCGCCAGAGAGTGATTGAGTTGTACCTGCCAGAGAGAGTCAGACGACAGTTTGGATAGATGCAGGATGTACCTAGGAGGACTGCATGCTTTGCCCGATCTCACAGAGAGATGAGTCAGTGGGGGAGTATGATTCAGCCACACATAGCATATGCCGACTTTGCAGAGCTACAGCAGAGACAGTGGGATTGGAGGTCAGATGTGGCAGACGCCAGGACGATAGAGGAGTATGAGAGATGGTTTGCACGACGACGGCCAGTGCCATTGACAGATCCAGATATTCCAGTACCGAGGCGACAGGAGGACTTCCCACTCACAGGAGAGGAGGGAGATGATGAGGATGAGGAAGATGATGAGGATGATGAGGATGATGGGGACGGGGATGAGGGAGATGATGGTGGGGAGGATGATGATGAGCCAGACTCAGCTGATCAGGAGACATTGCAGGATATTCCCATAGAGTCAGAGATAGCTAAGATAGAAGAGATGGAGATGTGCAGGGCTACCATAGCGAGTCAGCAGGACTATATTGCAACATTGGAGAGACAGAATGCCAGCTTGAGGACAGAACGAGATACAGCAATAGCTCAGGCACAGCGAGAGGGACAGAGAGTCACTGAGTTCATTGGGTCGATTAGGGATGCTAGTGCACGGGAGATGGCACAGATGCTGGTAGAGATCGGAGAGGAGAGACTGTATTGGAGGACACTATATGAGAGTGCAGTTCCACCAGAGTGGAGAGCACCTTCATATCGGGCACGATCGAGGACAGAGAGCAGGTCACGCTCTCGGAGGTCATTGAGCAGCATGGGGGTGAGTGGACCTATGAGACCACCACAGCCAAGACCAGGAGGGACATCATCCGCGAGACATGGCAGGGATGAGGAGGACAGAGGGAGTACCCAGTGATAGAGGCACGTGCTCCTTATGACAGACAGTGGATATTATGTAGTTTGACATGTTGTAGTCAGCCTGTGGGCCATACTTAGGACAAACAGTCCAATTTTGTACTTCGATATTATTATGATATGTGATATGAAATGCATCGATATGATGGGATGCAATGTGTTATGATTTGTAGTTATTTTGCTATGTATGGATGACTTATGTACTTGTTTATGAACATGTATGGATGTATTTTTATGTATTTTTGATGTATTTATGAAATGAAATGGATAAAATGCTTGATGTAATATGTGATGGAATGCAAATGTACTAACCAAATGGATGCAGGATGCAGCATATGTGTGCGGGAAAATCAGAGCACTAAACCGAACTGACTATCCGGACTGACGGAAGAAATGTTAGTAAGAAGAAATGAGACAGGGGAGAGTTAGAGACGAAGAAAAACTTGCTTTCAGTAATGCACATTGTAGGTGAGAACCTTTATTTTTATGTAGCAAAATGGATGCGTAGCATCATGGCATTGAAGGCCAGAGCTGAAATGCAACCCTTTTTGCAAAAGACAGACACATCACAGACAAATGACAATCACAATCAAAAAAGAAAAAGACCATGAGCCATCCCGGTCACTCTAAATCACTCAGTGACATCATCGAACAACATAGGAACATGATCGAAGCCAAAGATAAATCAATAAAAAGATAAGATACACAAATTCAAGCAAATCAGACAAACATCTTGATCTTCATTGTCAAAAGTTGAAAGTGCTGATAGGACGATCATGCTATCTGGTTTCAGGAAATGCGGTACCCCGTCTAAGACAGGACACAGTCTGGTTTTGAGTATACCACACCCTGCATAAGACCCATGATAATAGGAACAAGGAAAATGATTTTGATACTGATATTCGATTAATATGACAATTGTGATCAGTTTGAATGTTTGGTTTTGATTGAAAAAGTTCATCTGGTTAAAGCATGATTTCAATAAAGCACAACGTGTGATTGCGAGTGTCGTTGGATGAATGCTCAGTGATTTGTCTTATGCACAAAAGGAATAATGTATTGCAAAATGTTTGTTTTTGTTTTTGGAATTTTACAATTTTTATTTTTTTCATTTTTTTCAGGACTGTATTTGACTTTTTAGGGATGTTTTTCAGGACATTTTTCAATTTTTATGAGATTTTTTGAGGACATTTTTCAATTTTTAGGATTATTTCAGGACATTATTGGATTCAAAATTTCCAGTGATTGATCATGACAAGGGGAAGGCACCCAATGCGCAGCTGAAAGACACAGACCTGGGACCAAAACATATGTACAAGAAACTGGAGTTGGCAAGACAGTGATGTTGACCAATAACAGGCCTGGAATAGAACATTGGGTCGAGACAAAGATAGGCATGACAAACCGGCCGAGAAAAAACATAGCTAGAAGTCATGATAGATGACGAAGCAATAATCTCACTACTCATGGCGCCTGATTGCCAGGTTTTCACCATGGTACTTGCCCAAAGCGCCTGTTTGCCAGGTTTTCACTAGAGGGCGAATCATTTTTGCTTTACTTTTTTTTGCTCTTGTTTCGTTTGCTTTTCACTTTTTTTTTTCTTTGTATTTTCTTGATTTTTTTCATTTTTTCATTTTTTTTTGCTTTTTTCATTTTTTTGTATTTTTTTCAGGATCATTTTTGAAGAAGTTCTGATAAAAAATTACGCCCAGTACTTGCGAAGATGCATGCTATTGATAGGATCAGACAGAGGTTCACCTTCTGGAGTGGCAAGCTGATATGCCCGCGAGCCATAGGCTGCAGTTACTATGAAAGGCCCAACCCAATTAGGTTCAAACTTGCCTTTGATGATGTCAGTAGACTGTGCATTCTTGGGATTTGCCTTTAAAACCAGGTCTCCCACTTCGAAGTGTCGCCCTTTGACTTTCTTATTATAAGAGCGACGGAGATGGTTTTGATATGCTTGCAAATGTGTCAGAGTTGTCTGACACTTTTCATCTAACATCTCAAGCTGATGCAGCCGAGAGACTCTATGTGTCTCATCATCAATCAGGTGTTGCAAAGAAACCCACAAGGAAGGAATCTCAACTTCCAAAGGTAAAATAGCTTCCGCACCATACACCAAGGAATAAGGTGTTGCGCCAGTAGGTGTGCGGATAGAAGTGCGATAGGCCCATAGTGCTGGATTTAACTGTACGTGCCAATCTCGACCAGCGTCATTGACAACTTTCTTCAGGATCTTGATAATGGTTTTATTTGATGCTTCAGCTTGCCCATTACCTTGTGGATAATACGGATTGGAAAAATGATGTTGAATATGAAACTTGTCACAGAGTTCTTTGACATCTTTATTCTTAAAAGGTCGACCATTATCTATGACTATGGCAAGGGGTACCCCATATCTGCATATGATATAGTTCAGCAAGAATTTTTAAATTTGGACACCAGTGATATAAGTCATGGGGATAGCCTTGATCCATTTGGTAAAATATTCTGTAGCTGTAATAATGAACTTGTGTCCATTTGCAAATGTTGGGTGAATCTTGCCGATAAGATCCAATCCCCACTGAGAAAAGGGCCATGGAGATATGACAGAATGAATCTCTTGGGCTAGTGCATGAATATAATTTCCATGGATCTGGCACTTGTAGCACTTTTTAACAAAATCATGAACATCTTTTTCCAAAGTGGGCCAATAATACCCAACACGAATCAACTTTTTGGCTAGGCTAAGACCATTGAAATGGCCCCCACATATACCATTGTGAACCTCATGTAAAGCCGTTTGTGCTTCGTCAGAATCCAAACACCTAAGGAGGGTATGGTCAAAGGAACGGCGGTAAAGGGTGTCGGCGATGATGACATACTTGGCTGTCTGTCGGATAAAGGCTCGGTGTTGGTTCGCGGAAAGGTTAGGTGGTAAGGTCTGGGATTTCAAATATTGATATACGTCATTGTACCATGGGGAGTTGGGACCAACAAGAACGCACATCACATCAGCTATTGGAATGTCAAAAGAGGGGACCAGCAATTGTTCGACCAAGAATTCACACTTGTCCATATTATGAGGCATATTCAACATGGAAGCAATTGTAGCCATTGCATCTACCGACTTGTTTTGCATTCTTGGCACTTGACTGAAATGGATAGCTGTGAATTTTGTCTTGAAGAAATCTACCATGTGCTTATAAGGAATAAGCTTTTCATCTTTTGTTTCGTAGTCATCATTCACTTGTCGGATGACTAATTGAGAATCTCCATAAACATGTAAATGCTTGACATTCCAGTGGACTGCTACTCGGAGTCCTGTAACCAGTGCTTCATACTCTGCAATGTTATTGGTGCAGGGGAAAGTTATTCTGTAAGACTTTGGAATAGCATCACCTTGAGGGGTGACAAACAAGATGCCTGCTCCGGACCCGAACTTGGTATGGGACCCATCAAAGTATAACTTCCATTCATTAGATGATGTGAAAGCAAAGATTGATTCATCTGGAAAATCAGTCAACATGGGATGATCATCAGAAAGAGGAGCCTCTGCAAGTTGATCTGCTATGACTTGTCCTTTTATGGCCTTTCTCTCCATATACTCAATGTCAAATTCACTGAGAATCATGACCCATTTTGCTAGACGACCTGTCAAAGCTGCTCGGCTAAGCAAATATTTTAAGGGATCAATTTTTGCAACCAACAATGTTTGGTGGCTTAGCATATAATGTCAGAGTTTTTGTGTTGCAAATACCACTGCTAAGCATGCCCTCTCAATAGTTGAATAATTTAATTCATAACCAACCAGTGTCCGACTGATATAGTAAATAGCTCTTTCTTTGCCATTCTCATCTTGTTGAGCCAAGAGAACTCCTAATGTTGTTTCAGTTGCAGAGATATACAATAAAAAGGGCTTTCCTTCTATAGGAGGCATTAGAATAGGCGGTGATAGCAAATAGTCTTTGAGAGCTTGAAAGGCTGATTGACATTGCTCAGTCCATTTAAAAGCGACACCTTTGTGCAGTAGATGTTGGAATGGATGACATTTGTCTGCCAACTGAGCTATGAAGCGATGAATTGACTGGAGCTTTCCTTGCAGACTTCTTAATTGCCGGAGATTTGAAGGTGGAGGCATATCCATTATTGCTTTGACTTTAGCAGGATCGACCTCAATGCCTCAGTGAGAAACAATGTATCCTAGTAATTTGCCAGCTGTAACACCAAAGACACACTTTTTTGGATTGAGCCTGAGTTTGTAGGTCTCCATTCTGTCAAAGATTGGGCCCAGGATGGCCAGATGACTATCTCTAGTGACAGATTTGCATAACAAGTCATCAACATAGTCCTCCATCAGAGTGTGCATGAAATCATGAAAAATTATCGTCATTGCTCTTTGACATGTTGCACCTGCATTTTTGAGATCGAAGGGCATCACATTCCAGCAATAGGTGCCCCAAGCACAGGTGAATGCGGTCTTATGTTGATCTTCAGGAGCAATGCGAATTTGGTTATAGCCGGAGAAACCATCCATTAGCGAAAGCATCTCATATCCAACCATCATGTCCACTATGATGTCTATGTTTGGCAATGGAAAATCATCTTTAGGGCATGCTTTATTGAGATCCCTAAAATTTGTGCAGATTCTGATGCCCCTAGTTACTTTGCTAATTGGCACTAAATTTGAAATCCAGTCTGCATAATCAATGGGTTTGATGAAGCCCACATCTAGCAATTTTTTTAATTCCACTTTGACCAGAAGAGCCACCTGAGGATGCATCTTTCTAAGTTTCTGTTTGACAGGCTTGGCATCCGCTTTTAGTGGAAAATGATAAAGAACCAATTCTGGATCAAGGCCAGGCATATCTGCATAGGACCATGCAAAGCTGATCTTCTTCTCTAGAAAGAAATTGACAAAATCTATCTTTTCTTGTTTTGATAGAGAAACAGCAAAATGAATGACCTTAGGGTTGTCAGGTGTACCCAAATTGATTTCCTCAGTCATCTCCACAAGCAGTGTTGATTTATCCTACATTGATAGGGGTACGTCCACTCTTCCACCTTTGGGCGCCTCAGAAAGGTTTTCACTTGCAGGTACGTCTTTTATTTTTACTTTTGTATGATCAGAGAGTGCCTTACGGTTTTCACTCAAAGATCTATTCTTTTGATTTTTTTCTTTTTCTTTTTCTTTTTCATGACTGGAAGAGGGAGTTGACTCCCCAAAATATGATGTGGAATCTAGGTCGATAGCAAAGCCTGCCTTATGATCGCCTTGTGGTATGCCTTCCCATAGTCCCAGGAATTCTGCAATTGCTTCATCATTTTGAAAACAGTCCAATGTGAGCGGTTCTTGTTGGTCATGTTGGATAAGCTGGGGATAAATGAGGGGCATGTCATCATCGATTGTAAGGATAGAGAGGGCTGATATGGTAAAAATGTGAACATCTGTGGTGTCACTATCCGAACTACTTGTATCGGATTTGGAGCTTGGATCCCAAAATGACTCTATCCAAGCATGAGGACATGTTTTAGGAAGAGGGGTTATTTCATGTTTGTCTTCCATAGGCAAATTATCAGGGTCAATGAAGATATTGTCAAGGGCATAGGAGCTAGAAGAAAAAGAACTCCACTCACATTCATTAGAATCAGTCTCGGGTCGGGTATCCTCAGGTGTTATTTCATCGTCAGAATCACGCCCTTTTTGACACGTGGACATTTTGGTAGATGTGGATCCAATTCGTAACGGTACAAAACCTAACCCTAAAGTTGGGGGTCGCCTCTTAGGTATGACAGGTTCTAGCCTTCCATTGTTGTTCAGGCCTAAGCCACTGCAGCCATCATATCCTTTCTTCTGCAACATAGTAAATCCTTTGCCATACCGTTCCACTGGCAATCTGACAGGTGGGGTCTCAATTGGATCTTTATAAATCCAATCTATGACATCGTCATCTACAGTTTCCTTGTCAAGTTCTCCCCATCTTGTAAATGTAGTAGGAGGCTGATATTGAATAATGACCTTAGGTTCCTTTTGCAATAAATGTGGTTTGCCATATGATTTTGGAGATATTGGCAAATTCCCAATGAGGAATGTCTGATCCATTGAATATTCTCCACACCCTTGGTCCTGTATCTTCAATTTTCCTTTGACAGCCTCTAACAATTGATTGGGATCCACATAGCTATGTGATTTGGCTTCTCTGTTGACTGGGACTTGCCATTGAGGGGTATCCTTTAGAGTAGCACAAAATTGAAATGGATTAGGATCTCCAGGAATTGTTATCTCAGTTCCATTGTAAGGATATTTCAAACATTGATGATAGGTGGATGGAACTGCTTTCATTGCATGAATCCATGGACGACCAAGGATCATATTATAAGGGAGATCAAGGTCGAGGACTTGCAGGAAAGTGTTTTCTGTCACTGGACCAACTCTGATAGGCAATGTAATTATCCCTTTGGATGGGCACTCAGCATCATCATATGCTTTGATTATTATTCTTTTAGAAGCATCAATGTCATTTTCTGTATACCCAAGGCCAATAACCACTCTCAAAGTACAAATATTAAGACCTGCTCCGCCATCTACCAAGACTCGTCGGATTTTGTAGTTATGAACAAAGACTTCAAGGTGTAAAGGATCATTGTGAGGGAGCTTGTCGGGTGAGATATCATTGTCAGAAAATGCGACATTTTGGGAAACGGCTAAATGTCCAATCCGGGCTTGAAACTGGTCAACATCAATATCTGTTGGAACAGTGGACTCAACTAAGGCTTTATCCAGGACTGCACGATGCATGGGAGACATTTTTAACAACTCTAGAATGGATATTTGTGTAGGTGTTTTTCCTAGATGATCCAAAAGATTATACTGACTTGCAGGAGTTGGTTTGGGAGGAGCTGCAGGAGCTCCTTTCAAGACTATTTTGGATCGACGAGTGGTGACCGCACAAGAAGGATCTTGTCCTTTTATTCTCAAGGTGGATACATACTCATTTGACGCATGAAAACAATTAATAACATTGTGATAACCGGTATTTGCATAATTGGCCGTTTGAGCAGAGGTGGAAGAAGACGCTTTACCCTTGTCATGATCAAGCAAAGGAGTTTTGAAAATAGTATGATCAGTGTTGGATGTCGGATGGGGTGGATCTACCTCAATTACTCCTTTCTCTAATAAATCTTGAATCATATGTTTCAATTGGAAACATGAAGCAGTTTTATGTCCTTTGGACCGATGATACTCATAGTATGCATTATCATTCCACCAATGCGGCTTTACCGCTGGTTCTGCCTTAATATCTGGTAGCTTGATAAATTTTTCTTGTATTAATTGCTTCATTACTGATTCGATAGGCTCTCCCAATGGCGTAAACTGTCGAGGGGGCCCATCCTGCGATCGGAAGGGTTTACGTTGTTGATTTTGTTGTTGGCCTTGTTGTTGATTATATTGTTGAGTATGCTGTTGTTGAGCATGTTGTTGATATTGTGGCTGTTGAGTAACATTGCTCATTGGTGCTTGATTTTGTTCCATAGTTGACATGTTAGGAGCACTCAATTTCTTGATTGTGAATGGGGTTTGATTTGCATTCACTGCTCTCGCATCAACAACACCATCATTAGTGACATTCTTGTTCTTATACCAAAATCTGTTTCTGTCCCCTGAATAATTGGTATTGTCATTGTCTTTATTGAGCTTGATAATTCCTTTAGCTACCAGAGCTATTTCAATGCTCATTCCCTTCTTAATAAGTTTCTCTATAGTACTGGGACTTTTCAACTTTAGCTCATACATCATTTCTGGGACCAAATTCTGGATAAACAGATTCACTTGTTGTTCTTCAGGTATATCAAGAGAAGAACGACTATACAAGCTTTGCCATCGTTGCAAGAAAGTCACTAATGATTCACCTTGCTTTTGCTTGGTGTTGCATAAATCTGACATGGTCACATCACTGTCGATGTTGAACGCAAAATGAGATAAAAACTTTTGAGCCAGTTCAGACCAAGTCTTTATATTTCCTGGCAAATGTGAATACCAATCCATAGCTTGTCCCGTGAGACTTCGTGCAAATAAGCGCATTAAATACATCTCTTCATAGCTTACCTCAGTACATGCCGCGAAAAATGCTCGAATGTGATCTTTTGGATTGCCATTCCCTTTATATTTCTCAAAATTAGGTGCCTCAAAATGCTTAGGGAATGGAGGCATGTATACACTCTTGTCAAATGGATTAGGACATAAATGTTGATCTGTATACAACTTCTTTGTTCCTTTAGTTTCTAATGCGTCAAATTTTTGTTGCAACTTCTCAAGTTGTTGCGCAATTGTATCAGAATTTAGAGGTCCATCATTAATCCCAATTGGTATCCTTTGTCAATACATCGCATTTCCGATCGGTTGTTGATACTCTGGAATGGCCGTTTGTGGTGTTTCTGGCATATAACGTTCTTGATACATCGCTTGTTGTTGCGGTTGTGCTATGCCTTGATATTGACCTTCTTGTTGTGCTTCTTGGAGCCTAGGTTGATATTGAAATTGAGTAGGTTGTTGATATTGCACAGGCGCCAATTGCGGTTGTAAAGTAGGATGGCTTGCTTGTCTTGGCACATATTGTGGCACATGTTGGTGTTGAGGCTGACGGATTGGAACTTGTTGACTTTGTGCCAATTGTCGTCGTGGTGTATATCCCATCATTTGTAAAAAACTTTGTTTAGGCGCTTTTCGTTGCTTCTCCTTAGGATGGGGTATAGCACTTGCATTAACTTGCTGTGTTGTTTGTCCAATCCATTGTGATGGTTGCAAGTTTGCATTAACTTGTAATGGTGCCGAAGGCGCTGCAACTTGTTGTCGAATGTGAAATTGTTGTTTTTGCACATTACTTGTTTGCACATTCGATTGTACCTTTTGTATATTACTCAATTGTTGCAACAAATGTTGTTGGTGCAACCCACTATCTGTAGCTCTTTGTGTTGCCATTATTGAAGGATTTGTCGCAATAGTATTCGACAAAGATATTGAACTTAATGGGACATAAGAACTTTGTTGCATCATGGAATTATTTTGGACATCGGTGACATTAGGCATTCCAGTTGTGAAGCTTTCCTGCATCTTAGATTTTGGTCCCACTTTATGCATATAAGGAACCACTTCTTGTTGAGGAACAGCTGTGAATACTTGCGTGCTCTTCATTTGATCTTGCGTTACAGGTGTTGTGTTGAATAGTGGATTATTTATCGTTTCAAATGGTGACTTTTGAGGAATAGTCACTGTCAATGCCTTTGAAGCACGTTTACTCATCAAGGTAGGTTGAGTTGTTTGTTGTGCATCTTCTTCATTTGGATGTAGGGAAAAACTTAACAACTCACCACCTTGTTGTTCTTGCACATTGATTTGGTCACTTGAAGATGTCACATTACTCATCATGTTAAGATACTTTTGTGGAAACATCTTAAAGACTTTGTTCAAGAACTTATCCATCTTTTTTGTTATCTTCGGATCTTGAAGGAACATGTCAACATCGTCAGAAGTATCAAAATCGGATGAGGAATCTAGTTGAACATTTGGATTCGTTTCTTGGTGAAAGCCTTGATCTGAACCAAATCCTTGTGAGAGGGTTGGTTCTTCATATAATGTTTGATTTTGAATGTCATGTTGCAGGTGTGGTTGATTGAAATTGAAAGGCGCACTTCCTCTTGGAGTTGGTGGAACACTCCCATGTCCTGGTTTCATAGGTACAAATACTGCTTCATATAATGGAGGTGGCCCAAGTTGAACCGTTCCATATGGTGGTAGAGATGTGTTTAGGAACCTTCAATTTGTACTGTTTGACTGGTTTGAAACTGCGAATTTTCTATGTCATCCATGGGTTGATACATTGGTTTGCCCATCTTTTTAGATTTTGATCTTGTCTCAACAGGCATGTCACTTATGCAAATGCAATGTTTTTGGAATTTTTCAAGGATAATATATGATATGCAACTAAATGCAAACTAAATAGATGAAAATGCAATCTATGTTTTTGGTTATTTTCGAAGATTTTGACAAACTTTTGAAATGCAAATCTAAGAGAGGGACCCTTAGGAAATTGGAATGATATCTAGACCTTAAAGGACAAAAGGACGTAAGTGACAAAAGGACAAATGACAAAGTCTCCCCTATATGCTTGGATACTAAGCTAGGTTTGACCAAATGATATTGATGACAAAAGGACAAAAGATTTGATAAGGTCTAGACTTCTTAACAATGACTTAGGGTTTTTCAAAGATTAGGATTACTCAAGTATGACAAAACCTAATTTTGGCACTATATGCAAAAGGACAATTACTATGATATGATAATGACTTAAGCTTAATGAAGAGACTTAGGGTATGCAAATATGAATGTATGACAATAGTATGACTTTAATGCAAGAGGACATATGCAAGTGGATGACTCTTATTGATATGCAAAGGAATATGACTTAGGTGAAACCTAACCTTGGTACTTGACAATGACTTTTGCAAAATGCAACCTAGGATGAACCTAAATGTAAGTAACATGATTGTTAAGACAAGATTTGGAACAATGTTTGATCATCATATTGGAAGATGTGTTTTGAACCTTGTTGAACTTTTTGTTGGATGAATGTCTCTTGTGTTTAATCTTATGTTGGATCAATTTGCCTTGCTTTTTGAAATGGGATGCAATTCAACTTTTGACAAGTAAAGAAGACAAGATATTTCAACTTAGACTCAAGACAATCATGCTCATCTCCACATTTCTTATGGTAGGCAAAGACATTAGGTACTTGAGAGGTAGACTCATTATGAGATTCAAGGAGAATACATAGATGCTTGACCCCACGGGCTCCCCTCCACGGCACTCACTTCTCAGGGCAGCCAAGCATCAGTCCCCATGGAAATCTCCCCATGGCGAACTTAGTATCTCTTCCGAGTATCCGAATTTGTCCTTCTCAAGCAACTAGAAGGGTTTTTGGCCTCTAAAAACAAGGTATGTAGTAAGGATTTTTGTTAAGCGTTACTCCTTGATGTCATGCAAGCGTGATTGAGACATTAAGCCCATCAAGATACCAAACAAATGTAGTCGTGCAAGCATGATTTAGACCAAGAGGCCCTACTTAGATGTTGATATGAGAAAGAGTTCAAGGGTCATCACTTCCCAAGTAACTGCAATTCCCACGTAACACTTCCTTCAAAGCTTTCGCTCATCGGGTATTTTTTTATAGTGAGTTAGAATGCCAAGGAATTCTAGCCGTACTCACTTTGGGTCATTCCCTTCCCACGATTATCACTTGCTTGCAAAAGCAAAGTGGTCGGGAAGGCAGGCCCTCTAAATGTGACACACAATCAACAACACAAGCATGGTATCGAAGATATGGATTTCTGATCACCCTAAGAAGGATGAGAGCATAATCTCCTACTCTAACGTCATACTCAACAATCAAAGCAAACAAATGTTCATTCCAACCTATTTAGAAACCACTAGGTGCCTAAAAATTAAATGCAAACACAAAGTTTGATTGTTTCTCCAAGGCAACCTGCAAAAACCCAAGTTAGGAGTTTGATACGCTTGTTCTTTGACTTTCGAATCTGCACAAAGCATGTTAGTAGTTTGATTTATTGTCTTTGCCATGCGTATGCCAAGATTATGCACAGATAATTAGTACCAAAATCCAAAGCACAGAAAACAGAATGCAAAAACACAACAAATTTCAAGTAAACACTGCATTTTTACCTCTATTCTGGACTTTACACAGGCGCAGAACCCATGACACAGGCGCAAAATGCAGGACACAAGTGTAGAATGTCACCTACACAAGCACAAAATGCTCAACACAGGCGCAGGTTGCTTCACACAGGCACAGGAGTCTCCAGAATACCCTGCACGACCCTGTTTTTGGGTTTTTTGGCCTACAAATCAACTTGAGAGCACTCAAAACACCATAAAGAGGTTAGAAGGTTAGTTTTTCACGTCGCGTTCACCAATTAATGTAAGTTAGGAAATAGGAAATCATCACAAGTAAGATATAAACGTAATAGCTCAATCACAAATGCATTCATTGCAATGAATCTATCCTAAGACACATTCAATAGAGACATGAAATCAAAACATTCAAAAGAAAAAAAATTATGCAAACCATAGACACGATTTGAATGCTCCTTCATGCGGCTCCATTGTTCTTCTTTCCTCTCCAAATAGTTGTGGATCTCACCTACAAGTCCACACACAATTGAAAGCAAGTAGACGGAATTTTTGATCAAGAGTACTAGAAGCTTAGATTCGATAGCCTGATTATCAATTACCAAATTAGCCTTGATTGATGAAGATCATCCAATTTATAGAAGAATTGGAGAGATGAACAAATTAGCATGATAGTGATTTGAATGGAAATTCAAATCAAGAATAGCAAAATTATGACATGTCTATGACAAATTGCTATGCAAGGATTTATGACAATTTATGACAAATTTCTATGTAAAGAATTTATGACAATTTATGACAAATTTCTATGTCATTCCCATGAATTTAGGAGAGAAATAGGAGGAAATTGAAATTAAGAATTAAGAAAATTAAGAAATTAGAAAATGAGGAATTAAGAAATTAGGAATTGAAGAAAATTAGAAATTAGGTAAATTAATTAATAATTTGTCATTTATTAATTAATTCACAAAGAGGAATAATTAGCCAATTAAATGAAGATTTAATTGTAATAAGAAGACTTAGGATAAATAAGTAATTTATTAATCCTAAAGGAAGAAAATGACACACACAAGGTTAAATGATTAAATCACGAAACCCTAGAAGATGAATTAGGTCTTGATGAAAGATAATTGACTCGATTCGATTTGATTTTGGATTGATAAATGACCAATGTGATAAATGATTTGATTAATAAAATGCGCCAATTGACAAGGAACAATGACTAATTGATCCAAATTGACATATTTGAGACAGACAATGATCGATAGCGAAATGATCGCAAAATGACAAAATTGACAAGAGGACAAGGATTGATGACAAAATAGATTGCAAGATGACAAGATTGAAAATGACCACGATCGATGACAAATCGATTGCAAAATGACAAGATCGAACATGACAACGACCGATGACAAATCGATCACAAAATGACAAGATTGAAAATGATAAAGATTGATGACAAATCGATAAGAGGACAAAACCCTAATTAGGATTGACGATGTCCAAAATGATAAGATTGATGATAAGATTAATAAGAGGACAAAACCCTAATTAGGATTGACAATGTCCAAAATGATAATAAATTAGCACACACATTGATGCGATAGGATAAAATCGATCAAAATCATGATTGGATAGTGTTGTCGACAAGACCAAATTTGAAAGCGAGACAGAATGAAGAATGTAGAAGAATGACTCGATGCTCGCAAATGATAAAAGCCAAGTGCGTGACATAGGAGAAATGGTAATGCGACGCAAAAACCTAAAATGAGGCAATGCGCAAATGTTAAAGTATGACTCCGCAAGCGTTGACCATTTTTAGGTGTCTACACAACCATTAAAAAATGCACTCTTAACATCCATTTGATAAACATTTTGAGTAGCTAAAGACAAGACTAATTTAACCGTATTTATCTTGACTATAGGAGAAAATGTTTAGTATAATTACCATGATTTACCTTGGGCTTAGACTAGCAACTCTTTTCTTGAGCTCGTTGTCCCTCTTGACAATGATCTTCCTTCTCATATTAGCTAGTTCAATTTTTCTCTAAAAAACTATAATTCTGTAGTATCAAAAATCTCTCCCTTTGTGATTCAACACGACAAATGGTGCCTTCCTTCATGTCATCAGAGGTCAGGCATTGTCACCTTTGTCCTTTTGTCCACTCAGATCACCTAGTTAGCTCCAAACTGGTCTCTACCAAACCCGCCAACCAGTCACCTTCGGGGACTAGGGCGCGATGCGGAGACATCTACGCGATGCACTAGCATCCCGCGAATTTGATAGTTCACGGGTGGTCATTTGAGAGTTACACCTACATGTGGAAGGAATCGTAACACCCCTGTATGCTTCCACCGAAGTTTCTCTTCCTTCCATGGCCTATATCTCTCCTGTTTGAAGGTATTTTTGGGATCTTTTTGGCATTTTTAGATTATCTTCACAGGTTGAAGCTCTTGGCAATATCTCCTTGGACAACATTCACATTTCCTATTACAAAGACCACCATTGTTGCATCTTTCCGAATAGCTCACAGTACTATTGTCATAGCATCTTGAAGAGGGGAGTTTACTTGTTCTCTTTTCCATTTATCTCACGCATTATCGTTCTTTTATCTTGCATTGTCTTTCAATTATCTTTATCATTTATTTTTCTCATGGCTTTTATCTGGGTTGTTCATGGAGGTGGAAAAACCAAAACGAGGGTTTGACTTAGGCAGGCTCCAAAACACAACCCCCAACATTTTCTCTTTTGCTTGTGTGCAGGTAGACGTTCGTGGAAGAGTAGATACTTTGCGGGAGACTCCAATTGTGGACCGCTTGTGAGTCCCTCTCATCTAATTTGTTCTACTTTAATTTAGTTATTTCATATCTTGTGCCTATTAGTTTAGTTTTATCGCTTTTTGTGCATTTATCATAGTGTAGACACCCAAAAATGGTCAAACGCTTGCGAAGTCATACTTTAACATTGCGCATTGCCTCATTTTAGGTTTTTTTGCGTCGCATTAACATTTCTCCTATGTCACGCATTTGGTCTTTATCATTTGTGAACATCGAGTCATTCTTCTACATTCTTCAATCATCTCGTCCTCAAATTTGGTCTTGTCGACAACATTATCCAATCATGATTTTGATCGATTTTATCTTGTTGCATCAATGAGCGTGCTTATTTGTCATCATTTTGGACATCGTCAATCCTAATTAGGGTTTTGTCCTCTCATCAATCTTATCATTTTGGACATCATCAATCCTAATTAGGGTTTTGTCCTCTTTTCAATCTTGTCATCATGCGATCAATCGTTGTCATGTTTAATTTTGTCATTTAACGATCGATTTGTCATCGATCGTGGTCATTTTCAATCTTGTCGTTTTGCAATCTATTTGTCATCGATTGTTGTTTGTCTCAATTATGTCAATTTGGATCAATTTGTCATTGTTCCTCGTCAATTGGCGCATTTTCTCAATCAAATCGTTTATCGCATTGGTCATTTATCAATTCAAAATCATGACATTAATTATCTTCAATCAAGACCTAATTGTCATTTTTGCATTCCTAATTCGTCTTCTAGGGTTTTATGATTTATTCATTTAACCTAATTTGTCATTTCTTCCTCTAGGATTACTAAATTATTTATTAATCCTAAGTCTTCTTATTACAATTAAATCTTTATTTAATTGGCTAATTATTCCTCTTTGTGAATTGATTAATAAATGAAAAATTATTAATTAATTCACTAATTCCTAAATTCTAATTTCTATCAATTTCTAATTCCTAATTTGTCATCAATTTCAATTTCCTCATTTTTCAAATTTCTAATTCCTTTTCCCTCCTAATTCATCTCCTAACTCTATGGGAGTGACATTTCAATTTGTCATGAAATTGTCATAATTGATAATCAATCAATTTTGACATGAAATGTGTCATAATTTTTTCATCAATTATCAATCAATCAAATTGTGCATGGAAAGTGCATAATTTGTCATATTTTGTCATATTGGTTTGCAATTTCCATTTGAATTGCATCATGCCAATCTTGTCATTTATCCAATTTCTCTATAAATTGGATGTTTTTTTCAATCAAATCCCTTCAATCCCTTCATGAATCCCGAATTTCTATCAAACTACCGAATTTTCGTTTCTAGTACTCTTGAGCTTTTTGCTTTCAATTGTGTGAGCACTTGTAGGTGAGATCCACAAACCCATTGAAGAGGAAAGAACAACAATGGAGCCGCATGGAAGAAGCATCCAAATTGTTATATGGTTTGCATGATATTTTCTTTTAGATGCTTTGTTTTCATACCTCTATTGAATGTGCTTTGGAATTAGGTTCATTTCAATGAGAGTTCTTTTGATTAAGCTAGCATGTCTTGTGTTTTAATTGATTTACTTATGTTTTGATGATTCCTAATTTCTACGCTACACATAGTATAATTGCATTTGGAGTTTTTTGTACGGTTTTTGTGCCTCGTCCGTATAGGACGACATCGTGTCATGTTGGTGTCCCAGGCCCACGTGCTTGTCCTCTGGATAGAGGTTCAATAGAGTCATCCAGGAGCCTGCTTTGCTTTCTATCTGTTTAGTTTGGTTGTTTTCATCCCCTAACTCACCTTAGCGCCAGTACGAGTGAGGTATTCGAGAGTGGATTTGTTCTCTAGGATTCATCATCCTTGAGGTAGCAAATTTCCTTCATTATATTTTGATGAACTTGACGTGAAGCAACTTTCCTTTTGTATTGTGCATTTGTCATTTAGATTGTTGCATTCATTTAACTAAAATCAAACTTAATTTTTTTTAATAAAAAGGGGGTTTACATCTTTGTTTTAGCATTTGCATATAGTCTAGCTCATTTGCGCTTAGTCTAGTTTCATCTTTCAAAAAAGGCTTTATCTAAAGGCAAAACATCTCATCTCCCTGAAGCGTGGTCTCAACATGTAAAGACTCATTTATGAGCTTTACGACCCAGACTGCCACAGGAGTCATAGTCAAGAGGTCATCTAGGAAGAGTTTTCCTCCTGACCGTTATAGTCCTCCTTTACCCAACACAATGTTCAACGATCATTTTCCTGACCCAAATGATCTCTTTGCTTCTCATCCCCTCAAGTCCATTTTAACATGGGGCCCCTCTCCACCTAGTTCTCAATCCAACTCTCAGAATAATTCGTTGAGAATTTCTACTTCATCTTCCCCTCCTGCTGTTGATCATGACTCTATTCTCACTGTTGATTTTGAGCAAATTGACTTGCTTGAGAAGAATATGAGAGACTTTTAGGGTTTCCTAAATTGCGAGAATGTCCTCTCCCAAGCTAGAAATATCGTCAACACTCTGAGAGACATGTTGATCTCAAATAGGAGAGGCCTGGAGGTGTTGAGGGTATTATCTACGATTGTCAAGAACCATGTGCCTTTGGCTGATGCTCCTCCTTATGATGGCCAGTCCATTACCTGTGGACCTCAACTTAGTATCGGTATGCCTATCTTGGCAGTGCACATGGTTGATCCTAGACCTACTATTCCTAGTATCATTGCTTCATCTACCCCCTTGGGCTATACCTTTTATGTCTAGTGGCTCAACCTCTGCCTCCATTGTAGCTCAGATGTCTACGATTAGCACTAGCACTACATCTGTTTGTAGCACTGGTCCTATAGTCACACAAATCTGTCCAGCTTAATTAAATAAATATTCGCTATTTATTTGATTAAAAATCCACTAGCCACTAGTTAATTAAATTAATATTTAACTAATTCATCCCCAAACATTCTTCTATTAATTAAATAAATTATTCAATTTATTTTAATTAATTCATTAAACCAAATACACTTCAATTAAATAAATAAAATCTATTTATTTAATTAAATCCCCCTTTTCCTCTTTTAAATAAATTAAATTAAACATTTATTTAGATCATTATCCCCACCCCACTTGCATTTTCCTACAAATGCAACTTGCACACATTTATTGAAATAAATGAATTTTTATTTTAATAAAATCCTATTTTCCCTCACCCACCAAATCCAATTTCAAAATCTAATCCCCTTTTAGATTCTTCTAACCCCTTCCTAATTAGCCTAATCCATCCCCTAATTATTGTCACATTCCTAAGCAAAATGGAGTCACTTCTCAAAGACTCCAAAGTCTTTGAAAAGCATTTAATGCTTTGTGTGTTCAACAAATTAACCCCCAAAGTCTTCCAAGACCACTAATGGCTCTTACATGACCATTTATGGCTCTTACATAACCATTTATGGTTATTTCAAACTTATCTCCCCAAACATTTATTGTTTTGACCATATTCCTCCATTTCACATTTGCACAAGAGTTTATCCATTGGATAAAAGCTTTATTCTTTGAATAAAGAGTTTATTCATTCAACCAACCTTGACTTTAGCTCCCAAGGTCATATCAAGCATTTAATGCTTATTCCCTCCCATCTCAACCTATCTCACATTGACACTTGTCATCCTGGGATTGGGTTGAAAGCCCTCACATGGATTTGAAATCATTCAATCCTGACCCTTGTTGAGATTACTCAATCTCAACCATCCATTGCTCCATTTTTCCTATAAATAGAGCCCATTTCTTCATAATCCAGATCCTGAAAACTTGTATGCATTTAAGCTATAGGCATTTTAAGAGAGCATTTTAGCATAATTAACTAATATCTTGTCATTTTGGATAAAATCAATCATTTTAGCATCAATAGCATAGTATTAGCTTTTCATTTCATATTTGGAGCACAATACTACAATCTCAATCCTCCATAAGCATCCATAGTGCAAAAAGCTACTGAGTGCTACACTATTTTGGAACTTGGAGAGGAGAGGAACACGGGAGAAAGAGTTAAGAGCATGTTAGGAGGTATTTGGAGATGCCTCATCATATTTTCTTCTTTAGTTAAATATGCTTTCATGTTTTTAGTGTCTCTCTTGGTATGCCTATTTAGATTAGTCTTTGATTAAATAACACTAACGGTTTCTTGTGTGTTTTGTGTTGTTTGTCTCTTAGACTAACCTTGTCCACTTTGCAGGGCATCAGGTCCTTTTGGAGGTTTCGGTGGAGGTGGTGGCAAATATGGCCCATCTCCACCTCCCCTGCTTGCTAATCCAGTCTTGAACACCATCTTGCAAAACATGGGGCAGTTGCAGTTACAACTCATAAATCTAGCCTTCACTTCTGGTCAGTCATTTGTGCCCGCATATTACAAGAAGAGTCCCCTTGACATCACCATTTTGAACACTATCCTTCCTCCTACAGTAGAATCACTGAAGTTCATTGGGTTCAATGGTGATGGGGACCCTAATGTGCATATCAATTTTTTCATGACTATGTGCAACTATTGTCATAGTTTGGATTTTGTGTTGCTTAAACTATTCTCACGATCCTTAAGGGCACCGCATTAGAATGGTATAACTCTTTTTTGGATCATTCTATCTGCACCTTTGATCAGCTAATGGACCTTTTCCTTAGACGGTTTCAAGCTAACATTGGTAGTAGGGTCACTATTACTGACCTTGTTCATTGCAAGCAAAAACCCAATGAGAAAGTCACAAATTTTATTTCAAGATATCAATTGTTTTCTACCAAAATCCCCTTTACCTTGCCAGATAGTGATCTGCAAAGGATGTTTATTAGCAATCTGTAGGAGATATTGAGGGAAAATTTATCTCTTAATCGATATCAAAACTTTGCTAACATGTGTTCCGCACTTATGGACTACCAACACACCATGTCACAGTTCAGAGATTCCACTTTGAACCCTCACAGTGGGTCCTTTACAGGCACATCCATGGAAGGGTCTAGGAAGAATAAAGTCATAGATAACATCGTGGTTCTTCCTCCGATAGTTGTTGCACAAGGATCACAACAAAATAGGGTCTTCACAAAATTGAATGACTCTTATTTGAACATAATGCAACAGTTGCTAAAAGATAACTTAATAACCCTTCCTGAGATTAGACTATTGTTTGATAGTAGACCCTATCTGTGATGGTATGATGGGTCAAAGTTATGCCATTACCATCGTGTGCTTGGTCACAACACCGAGCGATGTTACCATCTTTGGCATATAGTCCAGGACCATATTGATAGTGGTGCAATCAAAGTTGATGCGCAGAGACATATTTCAAACAAATCTATTGATCAAGCTAACAAGGATTTTCAAATATATATTGATCCCTTTCCCTCGCATTCGATAAATTTCATCTCTGTATCAAATCATTCTTTGGATGATGGTCCATTTGTGAACATGGTCACCATCACTCCTATTTTCTCGCCTCCTAGTTAGAAGGGGAAGGTGTCTAAGTGTCCTTGTTATTCACCCCTCTGGATGCCCCATATTGTGGAGAGCCTACTCCTTTATACATCCTTTCCAAACTAAATGGTCAAACAATCATGGGTGTGATGGTTGAACCATTGTGTAGAGTCGATGTCATTACGAAGGAGACTCTATTCGTGAATGGTTAGCATAGGCCTGCATACGATGAGTGTCAAGAAACCCTAAGGTCACATGATGGCTTCTCCATCCCTCCTTTGGGTAATATCACCTTGACGGTCCTTGTGGGACCCAAGGCTGTATCTTCAACATTTGTAATCATTCCTGAATAGGACCTCTATTGGCCATTTGGTTGAACTGATTATGTGTTGCATTGATGTTTTGTCATTGATGTCAACACTAGCTGCTTGGATGATTTACCAGCACCCTTCTGGTCCCGGTAGGTTGTGTAGTTTTTGGTTGTTTTGGTTCTGGCATAATCCGGTAGGCTCTGATATGGTTTGGTTATGGAATTGGCTTATTCATGATACTCATGTTCATATTTAGTAAGTTGGTTTTGGTCTGGTGATCAGATGCTATCCTACTTGCTTGGAAGCTTGGCTTGTGGTTTCGGTGAGGGTTTCACTGACAAAGATTTTGATGAAGATCTTTGATGATATACATAAGTGGTGTTGGTGTGACTTTTGGTGGAGTTTCAGGATGCTGATAGTGATCTTGTTCGAGACTTGGCGGATATGGATTATTGCTTTAGCATGTGGACCTATATTGGGTCTCGGTTTATCTAAGTTATGGAGCAGCTTATTGTAACATATGGATTGGACCTCTCGATGTGTTTCTGGGACGTCTTATGTGTTGGATATTATTTATTTGGTCTAAGGCTGACATGTCTTGTAATTATGTAATTGGTTTATTGTCTGGTAGCCAACTTGATTGTTTATGGTCGAGGGTTTGTATATATATGTTGTAAGATCTCATTGTAGATCATCATGGTTATGGTCAAGGGATGTAATGTGCGAATAATATAATATCATTCAGGAAAAGGATTTGGTCGATCATTGGAGATCGAATTGGGTTTATGTAAGAGGATTTAGTCCTCTGGTATTGAGCTTAACCGGAACTGTACTCAGGCATAGGAGATGCTATCTTTGCAGTTCAATCTCTTCTCCAGTTGTAGTCTAGATTTAAATAATATAATTTAAAAAAAACCCTTATGTAGACACCCAAAAATGGTCAAACGCTTGCGAGGTCATACTTTAATATTTGCGCATTGCCTCATTTTAGGTTTTTGTGTCGCATTAACATTTCTCCTATGTCACGCACTTGATTTTTATCATTTGCGAGCATCGAGTCATTCTTCTACATTCTTTAATCATCTTGTCTTCGAATTTGGTCTTGTCGACAACATTATCCAGTCATGATTTTGATCAATCTTATCCTATCGCATCAATGTGCGTATTCAATCTTATCATTCTGGACATCGTCAATCCTAACTAGGGTTTTGTCCTTCTATCAATCTTATCAATCGTATCATCAATCCTTCAATCTTGTCATTTTAACGATCGATTTGTCATCGATCGCTGTCATGTGCAATCTTGTCATTTTTGCGATCGATTTGTCATCAATCGTGGTCATTTCCAATCTTGTCGTCTTGCAATCTATTTTATCATCGATCCTCGTCCTCTTGTCAATTTTGTCATTTTGCGATTATTTCGCTATCGATCATTGTCTATCTCAATTATGTCAATTTGGATCAATTTGTCATTGTTCCTCGTCAATTGGCGCATTTACCAATCAAATCATTTTGTCGCATTGGTCATTTATCAATTCAAAATCATGATATTAATTATCTTCAATCAAGACCTAATTGTCATTTTCGCATTTCTAATTTGTCTTCTAGGGTTTCATGATTTATTCATTTAACCTAATGTGTCATTTCTTCCTTTAGGATTACTAAATTATTTATTAATCCTAAGTCTTCTTATTACAATTAAATCTTTATTTAATTGGCTAATTATTCCTCTTTGTGAATTGATTAATAAATGAAAAATTATTAATTAATTCACTAATTCCTAAATTCTAATTTCTATCAATTTCTAATTCCTAATTTGTCATCAATTTCAATTTCCTAATTTTTCAAATTTCTAATTCCTTTTCCCTCCTAATTCATCTCCTAATTCTATGGGAGTGACATTTCAATTTGTCATGAAATTGTCATAATTGATAATCAATCAATTTTGACATGAAATGTGTCATAATTTGTCATCAATTATCAATCAATTAAATTGTGCATGGAAAGTGCATAATTTGTCATAATTTGTCATATTGATTTGCAATTTCCATTTGAATTGCATCATGCCAATCTTGTCATTTATCCAATTCTTCTATAAATTGGATAATTTTCTTCAATCAATCCTTAATTCTTAATCTTTGAATCCTTCGAATCCTTCATGAATCCGAATTTTCTATCAAACTACCGAACTTTTGTTTCTAGTACTCTTGAGCTTTTTGCTTTCAATTGTGTGAGCACTTGTAGGTGAGATCCACAAACCCATTGAAGAGGAAAGAACAACAATGGAGCTGCATGGAAGAAGCATCCGAATTGTTATATGGTTTGCATGATATTTTCTTTTAGATGCTTTGTTTCCATACCTCTATTGAATGTGCTTTGGAATTAGGTTCATTTCATGAGTGTTCTTTTGATTAAATTATCATGTCTTGTGTTTTGATTGATCCACTTATCTTGTGATGATTCCTAATTTCTACGCTACATTAACTGGTGAACCTGACGTGAATACTAACCTTCTAACCATCTTACTGTGTTTTGGAGTGCTTCAAGCTGATTTGCAGGTCAAAAACCCAAAAACAGGGCCGTGCAATGCATTCTGGAGACTTCTGCGCTTGTGTGAAGCATTCTGCGCCTATGTTGAGACATCTTGCGCCTGTGTTGAAACATTCTGTGCTTGTGTTAGACATCCTGCGCTTGTGTCCTAACTTCTGCACCTGTGTCAAGTCCAGATCAGAGGTGAAAAATGCAGTTTTTACTTGAAAATTTTTATATGTTTTAGTAAATTGCAATTTTGAGGGTCTTCGGTGCATTTGTGGACAAATATGGTCGCGATGTTTCCAAAATTTGGTTCTAGATTATTTGAATACCTTTCCAACGCATCAAACGGTTTGTAATTCGGAGCTAGGATGAGAAAGTTATGCCTTCTCAAAGTGGACTGAAATTTTGATAGTTTTCATAAATCAAATCATCTGTGCTTTGGATTTTGGGTACTAATTATTTGTGCAGGATCTTGGCATACGCATGACAAAGACTAAAAATCAAACTACTAACATGTGTTATGCAGATTCGATGGTCAAAGACAACAAATCAAACTTCTGACATGTGTTTTGCAGGTTGCCTTGGAGAAACAACCAAATTGTGTGTTTGAGTTTTTTAATTAGGCACTTAGTGATTTATAAATAGGTGGAAATGAACCCTTGTTTGCTTTGTTTGTTAAGTATGACATTGGAGTAGGAGAGTATGCTCTCATCCTTCAAAGGGTGATCAGAAATCCAGATCTTCGATACCATGCTTGTGTTGTTGATTGTTTGTCTCCATTAGAGGGCCTGCCTTCCCGACCACTTTGCTTTAGCAAGCAAGTGATAATCGTGAGAAGGGGACGACCCAAAGTGAGTACGGCTAGAATTCCTTGGCATTCTAACTCACTATAAAAAAATACCCGATGAGCGAAAGCTTTGAAGGAAGTGTTACGTGGGAATTGCAGTTACTTGGGAAGTGATGACCCTTGAACTCTTTCTCATATCAACATCTAAGTAGGGCCTCTTGGTCTAAATCGCGCTTGCGCGACTACATTTGTTTGGTATCTTGATGGGTTTAATGTCTCAATCATGCCTGCATGACATCAAGGAGTAATGCTTAACATAAATCCTTACTACATACCTTGTTTTTAGAGGCCAAAAACCTTTCTAGTTTCTTGAGAAGGACAAATTCGGATACTTGGAAGAGATACTAAGTTCGCCATGGGGAGATTCCATGGGGACTGATGCTTGGCTACCCTGAGAAGTGAGTGCCGTGGAGGGGAGCCCGTGGGGTCAAGCATCTATGTATTCTCCTTGAATCTCATAATGAGTCTACCTCTCAAGTACCTAATGTCTTTGCCTACCCTAGGGAATGTGGAAATGAGCATGATTGTCTTGAGTCTAAGTTATAACATCTTGTATTCTTTGATTGTCAAAAGTTGAATGTTATCCCATTTCAAAAGCAAAACACATTGATCAAAACAAGATTAAACACAAAAGACATTCATCCAACAAAAGTTCAACAAGGTTCAAAACACATCTTCCAATATGATGATCAAATATTGTTCCAAATCTTGTCTTAACATTCATGTCACTTACATTTAGGTTCATCCTAGGTTGCATTTTTCAAAGTCATTGTCAAGTATCAAGGTTAGGTTTCACCTAAGTCATACTTCTTTTGCATATCAATAGAAGTCATCCATTTGCATATGTCCTCTTGCATAAGAGTAATATCATTTCATAATTAAACCTTAAGTTTCATCTTAGGTTGACATTGTCATACATTTGCATTTGCATATCCCAAGTCTCTTCATTAAGCCTAAGTCATTGTCATATCATATTAAGATCATTTGCATATTAATTATCCTTTCGCATATAGTGTCAAACCTAGGTCTTGTCATACTTGAGCAATCCAAATCTTTGATAAACCCTAAGTCATTGTTAAGAAGTCTAGACCTTATCAAGTCTTTTGTCCTTTTTGTCATCAATATCATTTCGTCAAACCTAGCTTAGTATCCAAGCATATAGGGGAGACATTGTCATCTTGTCCTTTGTCAATTAAGCCCTTTTGTCCTTTGAGGTCTAGATATCATTCCAATTTCCTAAGGGTCCCTCTCTTAGATTTGCATTCATAAGTTTGTCAAAATCTTCAAAAACAACAAAAACATAGATTGCATTCTTAACATAGATTGCATTTTCATCTATCTAGTTTGCATTTAGTTGCATATCATATATTATCCTTAAAAAATTCCAAAAATATTGCATTTGCATAGTGACATGTCTATTGAAACAAGGTTCCAAGCACCAATGATGCAACAAAGTTTGACATATCAACCGACAATGCAATCACAATTCTATCCAACCCAACAACAAGGCAATATCAATCAAACTTATCATGATGAAACAAGTCTCCAAATACAAAAACTAGAGGAGAAACTAGCTCAAGAACAAGAGATTTTCGAACAACGAGTGAAAAACAGTGAGAAGATTAGATCACAAATGTCCAAAGTGTTTCAAAAATTTCCAGGCCAAAATCCAAATATTGAGCCAATTGATGTAAGATCTCTTCTTGAACGATCAGACATACCAGCTCTCCTCTCACAAATAGAGATGATGAAAAAATTACAAGAAAGGAGACAACATCAATTTCAACATTATGTGCCTCCACAACAAGAACAAGGTGTTTACTATCAATCAGATTTTCAACCATCACAACCAATGGTCCAACATATGCAACCAACACAACCAATGGTCCAATTTCAACAATATGTCCAACCAACTATACAATGTCCACAAATAGTCCAACCGATGGTGGAATATCAACAAGTTCAAGTTCAATCAACATATCAATGTCAACAACCATGACCAAACATTCAAAAACAAAGGTTGCAACACACACCAAGCCAAGTTTCAAACATGTCAAACCAATTTGATCAACATTTAGTTCGAAATCAAAACATGACATCAAATCAAAAACAAGTTCAAATTCCAAGTCCAACTATGTCAAAACCTCGAAAGAAAGGTGGCCTTATTGCAATGCTCTTAAGGAAACGACTAAGTGAGTCTTTTGAGGAAGATAAAGATAATACACTTATGTCTAGCAATGCCTCATCCCCTCGCAAGCAAATTGACTCTCCAGTGGCATCTATCCCTACACCTTTAGAAGTTTCACAAGAACCTTCTATATTGTCCTCATCAAACAATACACCCAAGGATGCAATTATTCAAGAGCTATCCATAATTGATTGCCACGATAATCCAATTCATGATGCACATCCTTGTCATGTTTCAAAAATACAAGATCCAATGCCACCATCCACTTTATTGCCATTACCTATTTTAGAGGACCCCATTCAAAGTCCCTCTTCCTCATGTTCAAGAATTGATTCCTTGCCAGAATCCTTCACGAATGTTCAAAGTGCATTTCCTTCATGCCCAATCATTGATTCCTTGTCAGAATCCTCCATGCATATCCGAAGTCCAACCCCATGTCAAGAGGATAATTTAGAGCACGAAGAAATGAGTCCTAAAGAAGATCAAGATCAAGATCCCGAAACCTTATCATCCCATCCAATTGTTGACCAAGATCCCATTTCCCTAGACACTCATGATGATTCCCCTATTCTTGTCCATCCTATCCAGAGTCCTATTGACACACCATTCCCCGAGCAAGATCAAGATATTCCAGTCCATCCAATCCCAAACGATCCCCTTCCATTTCATGAACATAATGTCCTTTCAAATCCCATTGACATTCCACTTCCTCAGAAAGATCAAGATATCCCTTCCATTCTTTCCGATGATCCCATTGAAAGTCCAGAGCACAACACCTTTAAAGAGGATTCCAATGATCTTCCTCCTTGTCAAGATCAAATTATTCCTTCAGATCCTCCACAAGATCCTTTTGTCCCTCCATCTCCTTGTCTTAATGCTCCATATACACTCCAAGATCACATTTCTTTTGATGATCCCATTATTTCTCCCATTCCATCTCTTGAAGAGCCTATCATTGAACCATGTCCACTACACACTCCTAGTCCCCCTCATGATCCTGATATCCCTCATGATTCTAACGTGTCAGTGCAAGATGTTCATGAACCCCCTACATGCATAATGGGTTCTTCCACTTTGGTGCAATCTGATCCACTTCAAGATCTAATTATTTCTCTCATATCATATCCACCTCATAATGGACTCGCGTCTTCTTCCCAAAGAAAAGAGTATCCTACAAGTCAAGATATTCATAAAGGCAAAGGAGTAGACCTTCACAAGCAAGAACCCCTCCATATCAAAGAGTATACTAATGGTCATGGCTACAGAGCTCACACTCAAGGCATTGGTATCCCTTCAAAGTCAAAATCCAAATGTCCACCTTCCCCATCATCGCTTCCATCCATTCTAGGTCCCTATATCCCTCCATCTCCTATGCAACATCAACAAAGGCACACATCTTGGAGAACCTTCCATCCATCCCACATGCCTCCATATCATTCCCGTCCACACCAACATTCATTCCCTCCTCCAAGCAATTTGGATGCCAAGCATAAAAGTCGTAAGTCTAGAAATCCACATGTATTCAAGGATCAACATGTCCAATATAATCGACATGTCAAAACAAAGAACAAATTGATCTATAAAGAAAAAGAAAAATCAAAAAGGCCACAAAGGCCCACTGAGCAAAATAAAGCAAAGTCAAAATATATATGGGTTCCTAAATCCCTTGTGCAAGCAATGCACTCCAAGGAACCACAAAAGCATGAAAAATCAAAAACCATGTGGATCCCCAAGAAGCTCCTTGAAGCACAAAGAGAAACATCAAACTTGGCATCCAAAATTGCTATTACTCCATCCAAACCTTCCAAGTCTATTTCTCCATCACCTCCTTCATCCGTTTTGGGCCCTTATGTGCCAAAATCCCAAGCTATTCCTCCATCAAAATCTCAATATCCAAAATACATCTTTCCTCCATCAGTCCATCACCCCTCAAGGTGTGTGCTAATGTCGATCTTGCCAACATTTCTATCCACTCAAGCCCAATTCTTCCAATACCCTATCCATTATCCAATGCATATTTTCCATCCTTCGATCCCTTTGGTTCAATCCCTTACATAAATCCTTGCCTTAGTTTCATCTCATTTTCCATGTCCTTATCCTACCAACGTCTTTGAGCATACTTTTAAAAGGTCATGGTCCATTCTTTTCAAGGCTACTATCCAAATAAAAAGACGCTTGAGTCCTTCTTCCATCCCCTATCATGTGTCCATCTTCTTCTGAAAAAGTCAAAATGCAAAAAAAAAAAGAAAAGAAAAAAAATGAAAAAAAAGAAAGACAAAAGAAAAAAAAAGTAAAGCAGAAAAATAATTCGTCCACTGGTGAAAACCTGGCAAACAGGCGCCTTGGGCAAGTACCATGATGAAAACCTGACAAACAGGCGTCATGCGTAATTTATGAACTTCTTGCACACCACACTTGAGGGCAGGTTTCCTCCTTCATATCCTATTTCCCTTCATTATCCTATCGAACCCCTGTCATACTCCTTCATATCCTATTGCCCTGCATTATCCTATCGAACCCCTGTCATTACCCTTCATATCCTATTATCCCTCATGTCCATTTCCCTTTCCACCTTTGATCTTGACAAGGCTGACGATCATCATGAGCATCACACATCTTGTTGGCAGCTTTCAGTCTATCATAGCTTTTGGTTATTTATCCATTTGCTTATTATAACCTTTCATCCATATTCCCTAGCTTATTGCAATTTTCTGCCACTATTCCTTAGCCAATCCCAACCTTCAGTCCATGTCCCTTATCCATTCTTGGTCTTTCTTATCCTATCCATATCTTATCACTATCCATACACTCTTTTTCGTTCCCTGATCTTGATCTGACATAAGGATGCAAAAGTTAAACATGGTTTAAAACCTCTTGACATGTCCCTCATGCCATGTTCCTGCTTTACATTATCATATCCAGTCTCTTGTCCCATCACGCCATAGCCCTTGAAACTTGCATCCGTATTGTCTCCATAATAAAAGGCCTTTATCTTCCTTCTATCCACCAACATTTTAGCAAGCCTATTTATTCACCTATCATATTCCTTTCCTTGCTAGACACTGGGGGCAAAATCTCTAAAAAAGTCATAAAAATTGAAAAAAGTCCTTAAAAAATTCATAAAAATTGAAAAAATGTCCTGAATAAATCCAAAAAAAAATTGAAAAATGTCCTGAAAAAAATTCTTAAAAATCGAAAAATGTCCTGAAATAATCCAAAAAAAATTGAAAAATGTCTTGAAAAAAAAAAAAAAAAGTCAAAAAAATCAAATAAAGTCCTGAAAAAAGTCTTAAAAATTGAAAAATGTCCTGAAAAAAGTCAAAAAATCAAATAAAGTCCTGAAAAAAAGAATGAACACAAAAAAATTGTAAAACTCCAAATCCAAAAAACAAACATTTTGCAATAAATTATCCCTCTTGTGCATTAGACAGCTCACTGAGTATACATCCAACGACACTTGCAATCAATTCAACATCGTGCTTTAATGAAATCATGCTTAACTAGATGAACTTTTTAAATTCAAACCAAACATTCAAACTGATCACAATTGTCATCTCAATCGAACATCAGCATCGATATCATTTGTCCTTGTTCCTATTATCATGGGTCTTATACAGGGTGTGGTATACTCGAAACCAGACTGTGTCCTGTCTTAGACGGGGTATCACATGTCCTGAAACCAGACAGCATGATCGTCCTATCAGCACTTTCAACTTTTGACAATGAAGATCAAGATGTTTGTTTGATTTATTGGAATTTGTGCATCTTATCTTTTTATTGATTTATCTTTGGCTTCAATCATGTTCCTATGTTGCTCGATGATGTCACTGAGTGATTTAGAGTGACCGGGATGGTTCATGATCTCTTTCTTTTTTTTGTGATTGTTGTTTGTCTGTGATGTGTCTGTCTTTTGCAAAAAGGGTTGCATTTCAGCTCTGGCCTTCAATGCCATGATGCTACGCATCCGTTTTTCTATATTAAAAATAAAGGTTCTCACCTACAAAGTGCATTACTGAAAGCAAGTTTTCATCATCTCTAACTGTCTTCTATCTCATTTCTTCTTACTAACACTTCTTCCGTCCGGTCGGATAGTCAGTTCGGTCTAGTGCTCCGATATCCATGCACATATGCTGCATCTTGCATTTATTTGGTTAGTACATTTGCATTCCATCACGTATATTACATCAAGCATTTTTATCCATTTCATTTCATAAATGCATCAAAAAAAAAAACATAAAAATGCATCCATACATGGTCATAAACAAGTGCATAAGTCATCCATACATGCAAAAAACATAAGTCATAATATATTGCATCCATCATATCGATGTATATCATATCACATATCATAATAATATCGGAGTACAAAATCGGACTGTCTGTCCTAAGTATGGCCCGCAGGCTGACTACAAAATGTCAAACTACATAATGTCCACTGTCTGTCATAAGGAGTACGTGCCTCTGTCACTGGGTGCTCCCTCTATCTTCCTCATCCCCGCAATGTCCCGCAAACAAGTTAAATTCATCAAATTGCAAACATGGGTTTTCGAGATACATACCGTTGCTCCTGCGTCCTCCGGTCATCTGAATGTGCGTACACGTTCTCCAAGGTGATCCGCCGTTGGAATGTTCGCCATCTGTCTGCAAGTGTCCTTGTCCAGAGCAACAAATCCTCCTCTTTAGTTAGTGCAAATGAGTCATTTTCACCCTCTTGGTCCCATTTATAGCTCTTTGTCATTACATAGATGGACGTGCGTCCTCTCCATCTTATGTTGGTCGCGGTCTTGTGCACATTAAATTGATTGTCTGTCATGCATCCGATCTCCGATTGTCAGTCTGTTTGATCCTATCATTTTTTTATCGATCAATTGGCCTCTTTTCCGCATGTTTCCGGCCAATTCCTCGAGGGGGCATGCATATGTCATTATTATTGTCTGGGGCATTTAGTTATTGTTCTTTGAAACAACGCTCAAAATCGCATTGTCTCAAAGAGGGGCAAAATGTAGACACCCAAAAATGGTCAAACGCTTGCGAGGTCATACTTTAATATTTGCGCATTGCCTCATTTTAGGTTTTTGCGTCGCATTAACATTTCTCCTATGTCACGCACTTGATTTTTATCATTTGCGAGCATCGAGTCATTCTTCTACATTCTTTAATCATCTTGTCTTCGAATTTGGTCTTGTCGACAACATTATCCAGTCATGATTTTGATCAATCTTATCCTATCGCATCAATGTGCGTATTCAATCTTATCATTCTAGACATCATCAATCCTAACTAGGGTTTTGTCCTTCTATCAATCTTATCAATCGTATCATCAATCCTTCAATCTTGTCATTTTAACGATCGATTTGTCATCGATCGCTGTCATGTGCAATCTTGTCATTTTTGCGATCGATTTGTCATCAATCGTGGTCATTTCCAATCTTGTCGTCTTGCAATCTATTTTATCATCGATCCTCGTCCTCTTGTCAATTTTGTCATTTTGCGATTATTTCGCTATCGATCATTTTCTGTCTCAATTATGTCAATTTGGATCAATTTGTCATTGTTCCTCATCAATTGGTGCATTTACCAATCAAATCATTTTGTCGCATTGGTCATTTATCAATTCAAAATCATGATATTAATTATCTTCAATCAAGGCCTAATTGTCATTTTCGCATTTCTAATTTGTCTTCTAGGGTTTCATGATTTATTCATTTAACCTAATGTGTCATTTCTTCCTTTAGGATTACTAAATTATTTATTAATCCTAAGTCTTCTTATTACAATTAAATCTTTATTTAATTGGCTAATTATTCCTCTTTGTGAATTGATTAATAAATGAAAAATTATTAATTAATTCACTAATTCCTAAATTCTAATTTCTATCAATTTCTAATTCCTAATTTGTCATCAATTTCAATTTCCTAATTTTTCAAATTTCTAATTCCTTTTCCCTCCTAATTCATCTCCTAATTCTATGGGAGTGACATTTCAATTTGTCATGAAATTGTCATAATTGATAATCAATCAATTTTGACATGAAATGTGTCATAATTTGTCATCAATTATCAATCAATTAAATTGTGCATGGAAAGTGCATAATTTGTCATAATTTGTCATATTGATTTGCAATTTCCATTTGAATTGCATCATGCCAATCTTGTCATTTATCCAATTCTTCTATAAATTGGATAATTTTCTTCAATCAATCCTTAATTCTTAATCTTTGAATCCTTCGAATCCTTCATGAATCCGAATTTTCTATCAAACTACCGAACTTTCGTTTCTAGTACTCTTGAGCTTTTTGCTTTCAATTGTGTGAGCACTTGTAGGTGAGATCCACAAACCCATTGAAGAGGAAAGAACAACAATGGAGCCGCATGGAAGAAGCATCCGAATTGTTATATGGTTTGCATGATATTTTCTTTTAGATGCTTTGTTTCCATACCTCTATTGAATGTGCTTTGGAATTAGGTTCATTTCATGAGTGTTCTTTTGATATCGAATTGGGTTTATGTAAGAGGATTTAGTCCTCTGGTATTGAGCTTAACCGAAACTGTACTCAGGCATAGGAGATGCTATCTTTGCAGTTCAATCTCTTCTCCAGTTGTAGTCTGGATTTAAATAATATAATTTAAAAAAAACCTTTATAATGTATTATTCATTAATCTATAAATAAAGAATGTTAATATCATTTTGAGAAATTAATCAACTTACTATTCACTCAAATATTATATTTATTTGGATAATAATATTTTTAAATTAATATCTTATTAAATATATATGATTTATAATATCATGAAAAAAATTAAAATATTTAATATTAAATTTAAGTATTAATATTAAAATTTAATATTTTTGTAGGGATTCATGGGCCCCACTTTTAGGGTCTGCATCCCAAGGGCTGTGGCAGGTTTTAAAGCCCACGACCCCATTAAACCCAACTTTTTTAAAATTAAAAACTATTTAGTTTTCTTTTAGATTATTATTTAATTTATATATTGATTTATAATACAATCAATATAATTTTTTGATGAACAAGCCTTCTCTATTAAAAAATAATATTAACGTACATATTCACAAAAAAAGGTCGGGGGATACGAGATTAGCCCGCAAGAGTCACGCGACAAGGCTACCATCCCACTATTATTTAGATTTAGGATAACATTATTATCAATAATATTATTTTACTAATTATTTTATGTTATGATATTTAATTTATATAGAATTAAATAAAGTATATTTTAGATTTTTTTTTGCTAGATAATGCACAACAGAGCTACAGGAGAGTTGTATTTATATCAACAAAAAACTTTAAATAGAAAAAGCGGGCATTCGAGCATTGCTCCAGGATCCTAAATCAATTATGCAACAGGTAATGGAAGACCAGAGTACCCAGAAGGACAAAAACCCGTTTCAAAGGGTGACAAAAAGCAAACTTTGCTAACCCATCACACATACTTATATACTTCGACTAAAATTCAGTCCTAAACATGTCTATATAAATATTTAGGAACAACTATAATGCATATAGTAGATTTTGTATAGAAGGAGAAGACAACAAATAGCAACAAAAACCTTTCAAACCTAACACCATGTGCCACGCTTAAGATGAATATGCTTTCGTAGGTTGGTAAGGGGGAGTTTTGTGATAGCTTAAGGATCTCGGATAGCGACTTTGTTTAGGCTTAATGCTTCTAGTTTTTGTAACTCTGCCAATGTAACTAGCAATGAAAATGCATGTATGATGTGGCACTAGAAATTGGGTCACATTGGTGAAAAATGTCTTAGGTCTGTAGCGTAGGAAATAGGAAATCATCACAAAAACATATAAACGTAATGGCTCAATCACAAATGCATTCATTGCAATGAATCTATCCTAAGACACATTCAATAGAGACATGAAACAAAAACATTCACAAGCAAAGACATATGCAAACCAATAGCAGATTTGAATGCTCCTTCATGCGGCTCCATTGTTCTTCTTTCCTCTCCAAATAGTTGTGGATCTCACCTACAAGTGCACACACAATTGAAAGCAAGTAGACGGGATTTTTGATCAAGAGTACTAGAAGCGTAAATTCGATAGTCTGATTAAGGATTATTATTTAGGGGTTTGATTGAAGAAATTCATCCAATTTATAGAAGAATTGGAGAGATGACAAGATTAGCATGATTCAATTCAAATGGAAATTGTAAATCAATTATGTCAATTATGACAAATTATGACAAATTTCTATTGTCAAGAATTGATTGATTGTCAATTATGACAAAATTATGACAAATTGACATGTCATTTGCATGAATTTAGGAGAGAAATAGGAGGAAATTGAAATTAAGAATTAGAAAATTAGAAAAATTAGAAAAAAGAGGAATTAAGAAATTAGGAATTAGGAAATTGATGAAAAATAGAAATTAGGTAAATTAATTAATAATCTTTCATTTATTAATTAATTCACAAAGAGGAATAATTAGCCAATTAAATGAACATTTAATTGTGGCACAAAGACTTAGGATAAATAATTAATTATTTAATCCTAGAGGAAGAAATGACAGACAAGGTTAAATGATTAAATCATGAAACCCTAGAAGATGAATTAGAAATGCGAGAATGACAATTAGGTCTTGATTGAAGATAATTGATTCGATCATGATTCTGATTAAATGATTTGATTGATAAATATGCCAATTGATGAGGAACAATGACAAATTGATCCAAATTGACATAATTGAGACAGACAACGATCGATGACAAATCGATCGCAAAAATGACAAAATTGACAAAAGGACAAGGATCGATGACAAAATAGATTGCAAGACGACAAGATTAAAAATGACCACGATTGATGACAAATCGATCGCAAAATGACAAGATCGAACATGACAACGATCGATGACAAATCGATCGCTAAATGACAAGATTGAAGGATTGATGATAAATCGACAAGATTGATAAGAATACAACGATCGATGACAAATCGATCGCAAGATTGACAAGAGGACAAAACCCTAATTAGGATTGACGATGTCCAAAATGATGACAAATTAGCACTCATATTGATGTGACAAGATAAAATCGATCAAAATCATGACTGGATAGTGTTGTCGACAAGACCAAATTCGAGAACGAGATAATTGAAGAATGTAGAAGAATGACTCGATGTTCACAAATGATAAAAACCAAGTACAAATCATAGGAGAAATGTTAATGCGATGCAAAAACCTAAAATGAGGCAATGTGCAAATGTTAAAGTATGACTCCGCAAGTGTTGACCATTTTTAGGTGTCTACAAGGACCATTCTAAATAAAAATTTGGTTGATAGTATTTTTAATTATTTTGTTGGCAAAATTGATTTATGTGAGCATTATGTGTTTGGTAAATAGAATAGATCATCATTGCCTAAATGTATCTATAAGACAAAGAGATCATTAGAAGTTATTCAATCGGATGTGTGTGGTCTAATGGATGTTGTTTATTTGGGTAAATCTTGGTATTATGTTTCCTTCGTTGATAATTTCTTGAAATACACTTGGATTTATTTTATGCATTCTAAATTTGAAGTTTTCACTAAGTTTAAGGAATTTAAGGCCTTAGTGGAAAAGTAATTAGATAATGAGACAAAAGTGTTGTGGACTGACAATGAGGTGAATATTGTTCTAGGGAATTTGATGAGTTCTATAAGCATGGAGGTATTGTTCAACAATAGATTACTCCTTACACTCCCCAACAAAATGGGGAAGCAGAAAGAATGAACCATACCATAATGGAAGGAGCTAGGAGCATGTAAAATGATGCTAGACTTGATAGATGCTTTTGGGTAGAAGTTGTTGGTAGTTCTTTTTATTTAATTGATATATCCCCTTCTCCTAATGGTATAACTCCTTATGAAGTGTGGACATGTACAAAGCCTTCAATTGCACACTTAAGGGTTTTTGGTTATGAGGCTTTTGTTCATGTGCCTTACAAGAAGCAATCTAAACTAGATCCAAAAGATCAGAAATGCATCATCATTGATTACAATGAGAATGTAAAAGGTTATAAGCTTTAGAATTCTAACCCAAAAAATGATTCTTTCTAGAGATGTTATTTTCAAGGGGTTTAGAGCTTACTCTAGTGAAGAACAACCAAAGGAGAAGACAAAGACAATGCACTTCAAAAGAAAGATTGAGAAGTAGGAAGATGCACATGTGGAAGAATAGTTACAATGGATCTAAGAAGAAGAAGAGGGTTCAAAGAGTCAAGATGATGTGCAAGATGAAGACACAAAGGCAAATGGATAGGTTGAGCCCATTACTCTTACCTTGAAGAGGTCCACAAAGCAATAAAATTTAGTTGATAGCTATAGCCCACCAAATTTTCATTGTATATTTTCTCTATTGAGTACTAATTATGAACTTAGATCCTTCAGGGAGGCTCTCTCTTAGGAGGAAAGTGAGTCTTGGATGTAAGACATGCATGAGGAGATGATGGCTGAGGACAATTGTGATGCTTATGATTTTGTAAGTTTTCCCAAAGGAAGGAAGCCCATCAGATGCACATTGGTATTTAAAAATAATTTTGGAGCAAACAATTGGTTAGAATGGTACATGTTGGAATCCAAGAACACTGAGAGGGGGGGCAGGGGGGTGAATCAGTGTTCTACCAGAATGTTCAATTTAAACCCTATTATAACATGCATTCACCAATCGGTATACCTGTACATATAAGATTGAAAGAGTTAAAGTAATTAATAAGCCAATCACACAAATGAATACCATAACATGGAGAATTATATGTGGAATATCTCAAAGAGGAAAAACCATGGTGGGATTTGTGACCCACAATATCAATCCACTGTCCATATGAAAAGATATTAAATAATATGGGGTTTTGCACATATAGGAAGGCTTACAGCCTAGAGCACACTGTGTGTACAGGAAAAACGAGCCTATGAAACTCAAAATGTGAAAATGTGGTCTCAAAGAGCTTGTTCACACACCCATAGGACTTCTTGGTGCAAGTTACAGAGTCATGAGGAATGATTCAACTTCCCAAGGTAAGTTCCATGGTTCTCTATCTCACAAGGTCCCTCAAGCCAATGTCTTTGCTCTCAGATCACTGAGCAAAGTGACTTAGGGATGACGAATGCAAGAACGAGGGATGCTCTAGATTGATTTTAACATGAAATGCATCCTATCTATGCATGATTCTACAAATGAAATAAACTAGATTGTAAGATGATAAGGTTAGTAGCAACACTATCCTAACATGATATAGTAGTTAATGATTTAAGCTAATGATAAAGGAAATACTCTAAAATGTTTATTAGATTGATTCCTATTACAAAGAGAAGCTAGATGTATTGATAAATTTGAGCATAAATGAGATACTAAAATCTTTCATGGATCCTTAAAATGGAGGAATGAGAGCTCTATTTATAGTGAAAATAGGGCAATGGATGGTCAAGATTGGAGGAGTTAATCAAGGGCCAGGATTGAAAGTTGTAGACACCTAAAATTGTCATGTCTAATTAAATAAATATTTTATTTATTTAATTATCTAAGCTTAATTCTTCTATTAATTAAATAAATCTTTATTTATTTAATTAATTCATTTATCCTCTTCTAGCCTTATTTCTCATTTAAATAAATACATTTATTTATTTAAATTATCCTTTTCTTAAATTAAATAAATATCTTATTTTATTTAATTGATCCCACTTCTTCTATTAATTAAATAAATCTTTATTTATTTAATTAATTCATTAACCTTTTCCACCCATGATACATGTCATTCATCCCTTAATTCATACACTACCTACCCCTTTCATTATTTTATTTTTTCTTTTACCTACCCTCTAATCATAGCCGGCCTCCTTTTACACCTCTCAATCTTATCCCTCCATTTCATATAGTGTCTTCTATATAAGGAGATGCTTCCTTCATTATCAAACCCTAACTACTTGATCAATTGACTACTTGGCATATGTGATCCTACTTGCAACCACATTCCATTCTTTGTTGAGCTCTTGTGCACATAAAATCTGAGAGCAAATATATTAAGCAAGATCAATGGAGATAGGAAGAATGGAGATCCAAACCCTATTGGACATGTGATGGTATAATCTTTGTGATTTCATTTGATTTGCATTGTCTTAGGTAATCTTCATATGTTATGGTAGATCTTTGTTGTTGTTAGGCTAGGGTTTTGTGGTTGAATCTATTTAGTCTTTCATCATTGTTGTTATCTAGTTTCACCATATACATTTTGGCACGCCCGGTGGGACTCTTGTCCCTTTTGCATTTAACATCCTTATTGCAGATATTGTATTTTGAAGTTGCAGATCTGACATTTTCGATGATATTTTGGTATTTTCGCATCTGCGTACTTTCAGATCGTGTTTTTGGTTTTCTGCCGCATCTGTGACATCTAGAATCGCATCTGCATCTTCGACATTATTTCACTTTTTTTTTGCAGATTGTAGGATCGCGTCTGTGTTCCCGAATCGCGTCTGTGAACCTCTGAACTGCGTCTGTGTTTCCGATAATATTTTCATTTTCCAGATTGCAAGTTTTCATTATAGGCGTGTCTGTGGGCAATTTAATCGCGTTTGTGAGATCTAGTCGCATCTATGATCATTTTAATCGCATCTATGCTCTGCAGGATTTTTTGTTTTGCATTTTTTTTGTAGAAACACGTTTTTGAGGTGTTAAAACACGTCTGTGTTGTGGAATCGCATCTGTGTAGGGCGGAATTGCGTCTATGTAAGGTAAAATCACTTCTGTGTTTTCAAAAAAATAAAAAATAAAAAATAAAAAGTTAAAAAAAAAATTTAGGTTTTCATTTTTCGCCATTTTGTCTTGCATTTAATGTTTCATATCTGGTTTATTTTGAGCTAACATCTTCAGATCTAGCTAACAAAATTGGTGCAGCTTGTCTTGAAAGCAAAATCGTTTGGTTGAAGGCCCCTATTTTCACAAAGTCTTTTGGATTTAAATTTACCTAACTTGTGTGCTTGCAGGAAGGGGTGATTATTTCAAACAATCCAAACTACTAATAAATCTTTGTTGCAGGTCCTTGGCGAGGGTTTTTGGATTTTTATTGTGTGTCTTGTTTTCATAGAATAACAAACAGTTCAATTGGTGCACTAAAATTGAATCATTATCTTTTGTGTCTTGAGCAATAGGCTCTTTTTGTTTAATCTTTAGAGGGCCTGTCTTCCCATGCGGTCATTAGGACTACTAGTGAGAAGAGAATGACCCAAGTGGTAGCAAAAGAAAAGCCATCTTCTTCCAAACCACTATAAATAACTGTATTCATGGTGAAAACTATGAATAACGTGTGCTGATTAGTTCATACCGACACTATGTCTCCCCATAAACTCGTTTGATCAAATTTATTTGATCAATTGTAGGGCGTAACCCCTACTGGCTGGGAGCCTTCTGTATTTACAGAGCTGAAAGTGCCGCATGTATGGCCACACGAGTGAATGCCCTTACTAGCATCTTTTTGTTTTAGAAGCCCAAATCCTTCTAGTTGTTGGGGCAGGAGGTCGGACCTCTGGTAGCAGCCCACACACATACGGTTCTTAGTAGAGATACAAAGTTTGCCATGGGGAGTTTTCATGGGGACTGATGCTTGGCTAACCCGAGAAGTGAGTGCCAAGGGTGGAGCCAGTGAGGTCAAGCATCTAAGTATCCACTCTGAATAGCATAGCCTCGAGGGTAAAACCCCATGTGGGATCAACAACTATTGTCTTGGCCAGCCATAAGAATTGTGCTTGACTTATTTTAAACATTCAAACATTCAAGACCAAACAGAAAAACATTGTGTCTTTTGTGTCTTCAAGTGTATGCAAAACATTTTTACATCAAACATCACACTTTCTTTGAGTCATTTTTTTTGGAGTCTAGACACTTGCAAACATTGAGTCGTCATCAACACTGTGTCCTCTTGTCATGAAAAACAGTCAAACAGTCAGATTTGGTCACAACAAAACAACTTTACAGATTGGAAAAAAATTGCACAAATTTTGCAGAAACGCATCTGTGTCTGATATAATAGTATCTGTATTGTATAACCGCATCTGTGAAGGGCAGAAACGTGTCTGTGTTTCCAGAATCAACATTGCAATTTACAAAAAAAATCTCAAAAACACGTCTATGTTAAACAAAACCACATCTGTGTCAGGAAATCGCATCTGTGCAGTATACAGGCACGTCTGTGTTCAGAATTGAAAAACTTTTACAGTCCAGCAAACACACACAGTTAGTTTCAGAAATCTCGAGCTTCCTAGGTTGTTTCTCTAGGTTTTCATCTAGCATTCAACTTGTCTTTGGGTCTCACAAAGTCCATCATTTCTTTACACCTTACATTACGTTCACATTTGTCTAAACTTGAGTCAAAAGGTCACTTGCTTGTCCTCATCATACTTTGTCAACACACTACATACAACAACACTTTGCTAAGTGGTCCCTCATCAAGGTCTATCACCTTTGGGTCTCATTTGGTTTTACTTAGAGTCAAGAGAAACTATCCTCTCTTTGGAAGTCACACCTACTCTAATACATACATACTGGGTCTTACACTTTCGACATTGCAAGTAAACCTCAGATTCATTTACATTCCATCCAACTCTTGGTCTTCCATACTTTTTCCATTTTCATCTAGTCTCACACATCTCGGTCAATACCTAGTTCATGGTTGAAACCCGTCTTCAAAAATCTAGGAGAGAAACTAAAGAGGCTCAAGAGTCTACAAATATGAGTGTCTATGAGTATGACAATGATGTCTTTTTCAATACTGATCATAACACATTACCTGACATGGATGCCTATAGAAACATTCCAAATGTTGAGAACATGGACACTACAAACAACAATGATACACGCAATGACAATATGGACAACTTTTTCGTACATTCAGCAGATGTGGAAGAATCCATTATGGATCCCTGTTTCAATCGATTGGTTGAGGAAATAATGAGGAGGGATAGACAATACTTCTTACAAATGATGGCACAAAGTGGAGCCAAGATACCTCATGATTTTGACATGTCTCAAATAATGGAACATAGGCCTTTGCAACAAACTCACTCCAACATGGATCAAAGAAGGCCTAATAGTGGAGGCAATAGAGGACCACATATGGTACCTGAATCACCATCATCTTTGTTTCAAAAACTAGAGGTCCCATACACACGTGGTCAAGCATATGATACTGACCTTCGCAGACCATTATGGAAGTCTTATGCAGAAAATATGCTCAATCACATATCAATGCTAAGGATCAACCACCAAAGCAATTGGATATTCAAAGGCATGCTCAAAATTTGGACACAAGGAAACCCCGTGTCAAATTTGGGGGCAACACATTAGAACATGACATGCCTATAGAGTATGGTATACATGGACAAAATAGATATTGTGTTCCTCAACATGAATCTATACCAAGTGGTCCATATATGCAGCATCACTATAGACCTCCTCCATATGAACATGTGTATGATCAATATCATCCATATATGAAACATGCTCCTCCTCCAATTGGTGCCTCAAGCATAGGGTATGGTCCAAGAAGTCGATCTCCACCTAAGAGAAATTTGGAGCAATAAATTAGGGACTTACAAAAGAAAATGGAGGACATAAATACGCCGAAGCCAACATACACAATGAGAGACATATGTCCTTATCCATTTGACAAGAGCATTCCAATGCCTCCATTTCCTACACACTTTGTAACACCTAAGTTTGATAAGTACAGAGGCAAAGGGGATCCTAAGGCACACATAAGATAGTTTTTCACAGCTTGCATTGAGGTAGCAGCAGAAGAGACATATTTGATGAGATTATTCCCACACAGCCTAGGTGATCAAGCTATGGAATGGTTCTCCCAACTCCACCTGGTATTAAGTCATGGGGTGACTTAGCAAAGGCATTTATTCAACATTTCTCCTACAACATAGAGATAGACATATCAATCACTACTTTGTGCAATACCAAGCAAAAAGATGGAGAGTCTTTTGCATCATTTTTACAAAGATGGAGGAATTTAGCCAGCAGATGCTCTTGTGAAATTCCACAAAAACAAATGGTACAAATGTTCACCCAGAATGTTAACAAAGACATTGGCTATGATCTAAGGAAAGCTTGTTTGTCCACCTTCAAGGACATCATTGAAAAAGGCTTAGCGACAGAAAAGGTCCTAATTGAACAAGGAGTCATTAAGATATTCAAGGAAAACAAAGATGACTTTAAAGGAAAAGACAAGCCAAGATTTTGGAATAAAAATAAGAACACAGTCAATGATGGTGTTGTTGATGCCAATACAGTGCGACCCAAATTTGTTTTTTCTGGATCAAATCAGGTGAATACTCAAACAACTTCTAAATTATGAAAGAAGTATACTCCATTGGGAGAACCACTTGAGTCAATCTTCAAGAAGCTAGTGGCAAACAAAGTAATCAAAATTCCAGATTTTCCTCCATATGAACCAAAGGTTAAACCAAATTGGTGGAATGATGATGAATATTGTGAATTTCATAAGAGCAAGGGTCATAAGACAAGAAATTGTCATCGACTGAAGAACATCATACAAGATCTCATTGACAGAGGTGACATTGAGATTGAGGGACACTCATCCAATCAAGAACATGAAATGTTTAAGGAACCATTCCCAAAGCATGACAAGGGAAAAGCTAAAGCCACAGATGACCAAACCAACTATACTAGAGCAACCTATAACTATGATTCAACTATCAATCATATTTCAATGGACAATTACATCTCTACCATTATCATCAAGGACAAAAACCCTGAGAATTCTACCCAGAGACCCAAGATTGTCCTAAAAGGTGTTGGATCTTCTTCTGAACCTACCTCTGAATGTCATGTTACAACCCGTCAAGGTAAACTCACTTTGCAAGGTGCTCCAGTGAAAAACACCCCTTCTTCATCAACCAAGCCTAAGTACGACCTTGTAGAATAGTTAGGGAAGACACCCGCGCTCATCTCCATCCTTGAGCTCTTACACATATCCCCCACACATAAAGCTATTCTTGACAAAATCTTGAGAGACACTGCCATTCCTAGTGATCTGAACGTGGACCAGTTTCAAGCCATGGTGGGATACCTTTCCATTCCATACTCTCTTACATTCACAGAAGCCGACGACGCCTCCATGAGCCCTACCACATAATGCACCATTACACATTGAAGCCTTCATACACAAACATCGAATAAAATGAGTCTTGATAGATGGAGGAGCTGGTCTAAACATTTGTACATTGAGCACAATTAACCAATTGGGATATTCTAATAAAGCTGTGAATTCTACAAATAAAATCACCATCAAGGCATATGATGATGAAGAGCGTTCATCCAAGGGCACAGTCACCTTACCTCTCAGAGTTGGGCCAGTTAGGAAGGATGTGGTTTGTCAAGTCCTAGATCTAGATCTCACTTACAACATATTGCTAGGGCATCCTTGGATTCATGAAATGAGGGCATTCCCATCTACATATCACCAATGCATTAAGTTTCCTCACAATGGAGTGGAGGTAACAGTTAACGGTGATCCTAATCCGTTCATATACTACAATAACCTGAGATCAAAAACTGAGACCATCATTCCTAGTAATCGTGAAGTTGTTCCTTCTTCGGCATACGTTGATCTTGAGTCATTAAAACCTTCGACATCAAAACAAGGTGAGCTTAAAGGCAAATTTCAGGACAAGGGCATGGGGGAATACACTTTAAATCAGACCATGTACTTAAAACAAGTCATGAGTTCACCAAAATAATATGGAAGACCACATCCTAACAAGCAAGTATCCATCATTGTACTCAAATGGGACCCTACTACCTTTCAAAGATGGGGCGAACTGGAAGAGGAAGACTTATAAAAAATGCTTTACAAAGACCTTGAAGATGATACACGAGATCACATCAGTCTACCATGTGAGAAATATGACAAAGGTTTCAAGATTCTACAAAAATTCGGGTATGATGGAAAAAGCCCTCTTGGGTTACGAAAGGAAGGCATCATTGAACCTTTACAACCTTAATTAAAATTCAAAAAGGAACACTCGAAGGGACTTGGTTTCCTGACTTCCAAGGTCCACACTCAAAGGACAAAAGAAGCCTTACAAATCAAAGCTGCCAAAATTCAACAAGAGGATCACTATTCCACAGACTCCAACGAATGGGAATGGGGTTCAGACAAATCCTCCAGTGACTACGAGCTCACCGAGACATTCAGAGAGCTAGATGAACCCACAGAAGAAGAGAAATTTTATAAAAGATTCAAAGCTGGTCAAGAAACAACCCATGAGGATTCCACATAGTCCTTGTCTCAAGGTCCTAGGTTGGAATCACATAGGATGAGAACACCTGTCCCAGAATGCGCTACTAGTGATGATAATTTGGATTCGTTCGCAATCGAGACTGATGAGGAGAGTGCCATCGATGACCTCGATAATTACCTTGACATACCTGAATATAACTGCATCTTTACTCTTAGCCCTGCTAACTTCAAAGACATTAAAGGCCTTCCCCTTGTTCACCACCAACTCATTGACTGGGATCACGAAGGACCTGCACAGTTTGACACATTCCAAAATGATGAAGCTTTTATTGACTATCTTGGCATACGAGATGATCTTCCCCCTGGGGACCATAAAGCGGGATACACTATAGAACTCAATAGCGTGGCATATTTTGGTGAGGGCATCGGACCTTCCAGTCGCAAAAATGTGAAAATAAGAACAAACCAAGGGTCTTATGGCGAAAACTACACTGTGGCGCTGTCTGACCCCAAAAAAGTAAAAAGAAAGGATGTATTTGAGGGAAAAAACCTCTCTGAGGCACCCGAAGATGGAAGGCTTGACATTCTCCCAGCATCATATGAGGAAAAGTCATCCATGTTGGTAGAGGAGACTATCAAAACAAACATTGGTATAGAAGAGGTTCCACACAACATATTCTTGGCTCAATCGTTGACGGAGTCAGAAAGGTCAAAATTCATAAGTTTCTTCAAAGAACGACAAATCAACTTTGCATGGTCATATGCTGATATGCCTGGATTAGATCCAGATTTGGTAATGCATCATTTGACAGTTAAACTGGGGGCAAAACCAGTGAAACAGAAATTAAGAAAGATGCATCCACAAGTGGTATTACTAGTCAAACTAGAACTTGAGAAATTATTGGATGTCAGATTCATACGCCCAACTGATTATCCTGAATGGATCTCCAACTTAGTGCCCATCAGTAAACCAGATCACAACATCAAAATATGTACAGATTTTAGGTACATCAACAAAGCTTGTCCTAAGGATGACTTCCCATTACCAAACATAGATTTGATTGTAGATCTTACAGCAGGTCATGAAATGTTATCGTTGATGGATGGATTCTCTGGTTATAATCAAATAAAGATCGCGTCTGAAGATCAACACAAAACATCATTCACTTGTCCTTGGGGAAATTTTTGTTGGAATGTCATGCCCTTTGGGCTAAAAAATGCAGGCGCTGCATATCAAAGAGCCATGACTACTATCTTTCACGATCTCATGCACGTAACTGTGGAATATTATGTCGACGACCTCTTGGGAAAATCAATAGACAAAAATACACATTTGGACATACTTTCAGTTGTCTTTGATCGGTTGGAAAAATACAAAGTAAGATTAAACCCTAAGAAATGTGTCTTTGGAGTAACCTCTAGGAAGCTCCTAGGATTCATTGTATCAAAAAGAGGAATCAAAGCTGATCCAGCAAAAGTCAAGGCCATCCTGGAGATGTAACCACCAAGAAATATCAGTCAACTTCGATCTTTACAAGGGAGACTCTAGTCCATACGAAGATTCATAGTGCAACTTGCAGATAAGTGTAATCCTTTTCAGCACCTGCTACATAAAAACATCAAATTCAAATGGGATGATAACTGTCTATAGGCTTTTCAGACACTCAAAGATTATCTTCTAAATCCACCAGTTCTGATGCCACCAGTTCCAGATCAGCCTCTGTTACTATACATATCAGCTACTCCAACAGCATTGGGGGCACTCTTAGTACAACAAATTGCTGAGGGCAAAGAAAAAGCAGTATACTATATCAGTCACACATTGGTGGGATATGAGCTAAACTACACACCAATTGAGCGTGCATGTCTTGCTGTGGTCTTTGCTTCGCAGAAATTATGACATTACATGCTAACTCATAAGACTAAGTTGGTTGCGAGGATCGATCCATTGAAATACCTTCTCAATAAAGCAACACTTACTGGGCGACTAGCCAAATGGGTAATGATCCTGAGTGAATTCGACATCGAGTATGTGGACAGAAAAGCAATAAAAGGACAAGCCATCGTAGATCGATTAGCAAATGCTCCCATGATAGATGATCTTCCTCTAAGTTCAAAATTTTCAAATGAATCCATTTTAACAATGTCACATGCGAAGCCATGGCAACTGTACTTCAACGACTCATACACACAGCATGGGGCAGGAGCTGGCATCCTCTTTATAACTCCTCAAGGGGATTCTATACCAAAATCATACCGCTTATCATTTCCTTGCACTAATAATATAGCAGAATATGAGGCATTAACAACTGGATTATGGATTGCAGTTCAGGGGAAGATCCAGGAACTTCATGTTTTTGGGGACTCTCAACTTGTAATCCGTCAAACAACTAATGATTACCAAACAAAGGATGAAAAATTAATGCCTTACAAAAAAATGGTGGATGACCTGAAACAACATTTCACAAAGATAGACTTTGAGTAGATACCAAGAGTGCAGAATCGAGCCACAGATGCCATGGCTACAATTGCTTCACTGATCGATCTACCTCCAAATGAGACCTGCTATGAGTTCTTGGTGGATAACCTTTTGGTTCCTTCATATGAAATCATTCCTACTAAGATGATATGTGTCGTCGGTCCTGTGTCCTAGTTATATGGTTCCATCTTCACATACCTTCGTGACAATACCCTACCTCCTGATTTATCCAATAACCAACGTCGCACTTTCATTCGCCAATCTTCTCGATACGTCATTTTAGTTGATATCCTATACTGACAAGGTCTAGATGGCACTCTTCTTAGATTTTTAGAAAGTGACGAAGCTCAGATTGTGTTACGTGAAGTACATGAAGGGATATGTGGTCCACATGCTAGTGGTCCTACCTTAGCCAAGAAACTCATCAGGATTGGATATTACTGGCCCAATATGGAAAAAGACTCATATCAGTTTGTCAAGAAATGTAAGCAATGTCAAATTCATGGAGACCTCATTCATGTGCCAGCACAAGAACTTCAGCCAATTGCGTCTCCTTGGCCCTTTTGTTAGTGGGGACTCGATCTCATAGGCAAGATTCACCCTCCTTCTTCCAATGGTCATAAATTCATTATCACTGCCATAGAGTATTTCACAAAATGGATTGAAGTCGTGCCTCTTACACAAGTCACTGGAAAATAGATTGCTACGTTCATCCTCAACTATATCATTTGCCGATACGGTATTCCTATTTCCATTATCATTGATAACATGCATCCCTTCAAAAATCAGGATGTTTGTGAACTCTGTGACCGCTTCCATATTTCCCATCATTTCTCCACACCATATTACCCCCAAGGTAATGGTCAAGCTGAGGCATCTAATAAGACAATCCTTAAAATCCTAAAAAAGACAGTCGACGACGTTGGCCGTAATTGGCATATCCAACTTAATCCTGCACTTTGGGCATACCGTACAAGTGTCCGCACACCTACAAGAGCTACACCCTATTCACTTGTCTACGATGTTGAAGCCATCTTGCCTATTGAGGTCGAGCTACCCTCTTTACGAGTCTCTTTGCAAAACATTATCAGTGATGAAGACTATAGGGTCTCTCGCTTACAAGAACTTGAACTATTGGATGAACGAAGACAAACTACTTTTAATCACCTCAAGGATTATCAACAATGAATGAGTCACAGCTATAATCACAGAGTCAAGCCTCGCATATTTGAGGTAGGTGATTTGGTTCTCAGAGAAAACCCCAAAAATCAGCAAGACCAAGAGAAGAAGGGCAAGTTCGAACCGAACTAGCTTGGTCCTTATATCATTACAATAGCATATGGATCTAGGGCATATCAGCTCTCAACTACAGAAGGTGAACCTTTGGAGGATCCTATCAACAGCATGCACCTTCGCAGGTTTTACACATAGCTCTTCAGAGTATCCTAATTCAAAAATACAAAAAAATCAAAAATTTCAAAAATACAAAAAAAAAATCATAAAACATAAAAATCGTTACTTGGTGAAAATCTGGCAAACAGGCACCTTGTGACACAAAAAAATATTGAAAAATCAAAAAAAGTAAAGAGAAATAATTTCGTCCAACGGTGAAAACCACTTCGGTGACGCCCTGGGCAAGTACCGTGGTGAAAACTGGGTCACCAGTGCCATGCGTAGAGACATTGCTCCTCCCTTCTTTAGGATTCATTTTCATCCTTTCATTTTGCACACACTCACAACCTATTCGTTCATAATAAACTTACCCATTCTCATCATGGCTTGTTATTGATCTACCCAAGATTGGTTAGCCATTCATAATAAACCTCCCTTTTCACCTCCCTTTCCATCCATAATAAATCAGATCCTATCTGTGGCTAAGGCAAATCCTACATCTAGTGATGGGTGTGGAACTGAGAACATCACATGTTTCGAGGAGTACAGTTTCTTCCAGCTTCCTTCGGTCTATTCGCACACAATCCGCAATAAAGTAGCATTTGCATAACAATCAACAATAAAGTTCCATCTTCTTCACAATAAAGTATCAGTTTCATGGATTCAGTCAGTTTCAAATGAGACACAGCAGCAATAATGGGCTCCAACAAATCAAATCTTTCAACAGACTCGGACAACATATGGTTCAGTGCTATCTATCCTTTCTGTGAAAGTAAACATTGTGACCACAATCAAATAAGACTTATACAAGTGACAAGAGACACTAAACTTGAAGACTACAGTGGATGTTGGTGTCGAGTCTTGGTTTGCTTTTGATTTTATCTTTTGGTGACATGTCTTTTAGCCTTTTCAGGATGTCTCTGACTAGAGATTCTATCTCCAGGATGTCTTTGACTAGAAAGGTGAGGATGGGGTATCGTCACCTATTGTTCTTTTGCTGTCTACGGATTGTCTCTTAGTAATGCTATGACTTGTCCAAGGATATGAGGACACTATGAGTCTAGTGTGAACTGGGGCATTCCTTGTTTGTGACTGTCTTATCTCCATGCAAACAGGTACAATGACTTTCTAGGTCGAACATATGCCTCGATTGTCATAACCTACTTACCATAATAAGGCTCAATGATGATAACACACAAGAAGCTCTTTCACTTTCATATCTTTTGTCTTCCATCCCCCTTTCTTGATTGACCTCCATCGTCCTTCTTGAGTTTGTGTAGCCTGCTATCACATGATTGAGTATAATGACACACCAAAAACATTTGCATTTCATGTAGTTGCACCTGCATTACCACATGTTAGCATTTCATACATACATATAGTATGATCAGTATTAGAGGTCAGATGGGTTGGATCTATCTCAATTACTCCTTGTTCCAATAAATCTTGAATCATATGTTTTAATTGAAAACATGAAGCAGTTTTATGTCCTTTAGACCGATGATATTCACAGTACGCATTATCATTCCACCAATGTGGTTTTACCGCTGGTTCTGCCTTAATATCTGGTAGTTTGATAAACTTTGCTTGTATTAGTTGCTTCATGACTAATTCGATAGGCTCTCCCAATGGCGTAAACTGTCGAGGAGGCCCATCCCGCGATCGGAAGGGTCTGCGTTGTTGATGTTGTTGTTGGGCTTGCTGTTGATCATATTGTTCAGCATGCTGTTGTTGAACATGTTGTTGATTATATTGTGGTTGTTGAGCATGCTGTTGATACTGCGGCTGTTGAGTAACATTGTTCCTGGGTGCTTGATTTTGTTCCATAGTCGACATATTAGGAACACTCAACTTCTTTATTGTGAATGGGGGTTGATTTGCATTCACTGCTCTCGCATCAACAACACCATCATTAGTGACGTTTTTGTTCTTATACCAAAATCTGGTTCTGTCCCCTGAATAATTTGTGTTGTCATTGTCCTTATTGAGCTTGATCATTCCTTTAGCTACAAGAGCTGCTTCAATATTCATTCCTTTCTTAATGAGTTTTTCTATAGTACTAGGACTTTTCAATTTTAGCTCATACATCATTTCTGGAACTAGATTCTGGATAAACAGATTCACTTACTGTTCTTCAGGTATATCGAGAGAAGAACGACTATACAAACTTCGCCATCGTTGCAAAAAGGCCACTAATGGTTCACCTTGCTTTTGTTTGGTATTGCATAAATCCAACATAGTCACATCACTGTTGATGTTGAACGCGAAATGAGATACAAACTTTTGTGCCAGTTCTGACCAAGTCTTTATATTTCCTGGCAGATGAGAATACCAATCCATAGCTTGTCCAATGAGACTTCGTGCAAATAACCGCATTAAATATGTGTCCTCATAGTTTATTTCTGTGCATGCCGCGTAAAATGCTCGAATATGATCTCTTGGATTGCCATTCCCTCTATATTTCTCAAAGTGGGGTGCCTCAAAATGCTTAGGGAAAGGGGGCATGTATACACTCTTGTCAAAGGGATTAGGACATAAATCTTGATCTGTATACAACTTCTTTGTTCCTTTAGTTTCTAATGCGTCAACTTTTCGTCGCAACATCTCAAGTTGTTGCGCAATTGTATCAGATTGTAGAGGTTCATCATTAATCCCAGTTGGTATTCTTTGTTGATATATCACATTTTTGATTGGCTGTTGATACTCCGCAATGGCCGTTTTTGGCGTCTCCTGCATATAAAGTTCTTGGTACTTCTCTTGTTGTTGCGGTTGTGCTATGCCTTGATATTGACTTTGTTGTTGTGCTTCTTGGAGCCTAGGTTGATATTGCAATTGAGTAGGCTGTTGATATTGCATAGGTGCCACTTGCGGTTGTGAGGTAGGATAACTTGTTTGTCTTGGCACATATTGTTGGTGTTGACGAGTTGGAATTTGTTGACTTTGTGCCAATTGTTGTCGCGGTGTATATCCAATCATTTGTAGCATAGGAAATAGGAATCATCACAAGATAAGTAGATCAAAACACAAGACATGATAACTTAATCAAAAGAACATTCATTGAAATGAACCTAATTCCAAAGCACATTCAATAGAGGTATGAAAACAAAGCATCTAAAAGAAAATATCATGCAAACCATATAACAATTTGGATGCTTCTTCCATGCGGCTCCATTGTTGTTCTTTCCTCTTCAATGGGTTTGTGGATCTCACCTACAAGTGCACACACAATTGAAAGCAAGATTTGATAAAAAGTTCAAGAGTACTAGAAGCGTAAGTTCGGTAGTTTGATAGAAAATTCGGATTCAAGATTCGAAGGGTTCAAGGGATTTGATTGAAGAAATTCATCCAATTTATAGAGAAATTGGAGAAATGACAAGATTAGCATTAAATTGACATAAGAGGCAATTGATTTCAAAATGGGAAAATTGAGTGGAAAGAAGAAGGTTATGACACCTTCTATGTCATAAATTATGACATATTGCCAATGCAAAGCTTAGAGAACTAGAATCTTATGACATCTTGCTATGTCAAAAGTATGACGCATGAAGCACAAAAATAGGGAGCACTAGAGACAAGTTAATTAGGTGGAAATTAAAATTAGGAAATTAGAAAATAGGTGGAAATTAGGAATTTAGAAATGATGAAAATTAGGAAATTGAAATTAGGAAATTAATGAAAATTAGAAATTAGTGAATTAATTAATAATTTTTCATTTATTAATAATTCACAAAGAGGGAAAATTGATGAAAGATTAGTAAATTAGGTGAATCAATTAATAATTTTTCATTTATTAATTAATTCACAAAAAGAGGAATAATTAATTAGCCAATCAAATGAAACATTTAATTGCGACACGAAGACCTAGGATAAATAAATAAATTATTTAATCCTAGAGGAAGAAATGACACACAAGGTTAAATGATTAAATCAAAAACCCTGGAAGACGAATTAGGTCTTGAAAGATAATTGACTCGATTTGATTTGATTTTGGATTGACAAATGACCAATGTGATAAAATGATTCGATTGATAAATGCACCAATTGATGAGGAACAATGAAAAATTGATCCAAATTGACACGATTGGAAAGGACAAGGATCGATGACGAATCGATCGCAATATGACAAGATTGACAAGGACAAAAATCGACCAAAATCATGACTGAAGGTTGTTGTCGACAAGACCAAATTTGAAAGCGAGATAGATGAAGAATGCAGAAGAATGACTTGATGCTCGCAAATGATAAAAACCAAGTACGAATCATAGGAGAAATGTTAATGCGACGCAAAAACCTAAAATGAGGCAATGCGCAAATGTTAAAATATGATCCCGCAAGCGTTGACCATTTTTAGGTGTCTACATTTTGCCCCTCTTTGAGACAATGCGATTTTAAGCATTGTTTCAAAGAACAATAACGAAAATGCCCCAGACAATAATAATGACATATGCATGCCCCCTCGAGGAATTGGCCGGAAACATGTGGAAAAGAGGCCAATTGATCGATAAAAAATGATAGGATCGAACGGACTGAAAATCAGATATCAGATGCATGAAGGACAAGCAATGTAAGGTGCACAAGACCGCGACCAACATAAGATGGAGAAGACGCACGTCCATCTATGCAATGACAAAGAGCTATAAATGAGACCAAGAGGGTGAAAAATTGCTCATTTGCACTAGCCCAAGAAGAGGATTTGTTGCTCTGGACAAGGACACGTGCAGACAGATGGTGAACATTCCAATGGCGGATCACCTTGGGGAATGTGTACGCACATTCAGACAACCGGAGGACGCAGGAGCAGTGGTATGTATCTCGAAAACCCATGTTTGCAATTTCATGAATTTTGAATGGCTTACGGGACATTGCGGGGATGAGGAGGACAGAGGGAGCACCCCGTGATAGAGGCACGTACTCCTTATGACAGAGAGTGGACATATGTAGTTTGACATGTTGTAGTCAGCCTGCGGACCATACTTAGGACAGACAGTCCGATTTTGTACTCCGACATGATTGTGATATGTGATATGATATGCATCGATATGATGGGATGCAATGATTTGTAGTTTTTTTTTTTCATGTATGGATGACTTATGCACTTGTGTATGAACATGTATGAATGCATTTTTATTGATTTTTGATGTATTTATGAAATGAAATGGATAAATGTTTGATGTAATATGTGATGGAATGCAAATGTACTAACCAAATGGATGCAGGATGCATCATATGTGCTTGGATATCGGAGCACTAGACCGAACTGACTATCCGACCGGACGGAAGAAGTGTTAAGAAGAAATGAGACAGAGGAAAATTAGAGATGAAGAAAAAATTTGCTTTCAGTAATGCACTTTGTAGGTGAGAACCTTTTATTTTTATTTAGCAAAATGGATGCGTAGCGTCATGGCATTGAAGGCCAGAGCTGAAATGCAACCCTATTTGCGAAAGACAGACATAGCATAGACAAGCAACAATCACAATCAAAGAAAGAGACCATGAGCCATCCCGGTCACTCTAAATCACTCAGTGACATCATCGAGCAACATAGGGACATGATCGAAGCCAAAGATAAATTAATAAAAAGATAAGACTCACAAATTCAAACAAATCAAACAAACATCTTGATCTTCATTGTCAAAAGTTGAACGTGCTGATAGGACAATCATGCTGTCTGGTTTCAGGAAATGTGATACCCCGTCTAAGACAGGACACAGTCTGGTTTCGAGTATACCACACCCTGTATAAGACCCATGATAATGTGACAAGGACAAATGATTCGGATGCTGATATTCGATTGATAAGACAATTTGGATCAGTTTGAATATTTGATTTTATTGAAAGAGTTCATCTGTTAATGCATGATTTCATTAAAGCACAGCGTTTGATTGCAAGTCGTTGGATGTATACTCAGTGAGCTGTCGATGCATAAAGGGAATACTTTATTGCAAAATGCGTGTTTTTGTGTTTGGAGTTTTACAATTTTTTTGTGTTCATTTTTTTTCAGGACTTTATATGATTTTTTTTGAGATTTTTTCAAGACATTTTTGGATTTTTGATGACTTTTTTCAGGACATTTTTCAATTTTTAAGACTTTTTTCAGGACATTTTTCAATTTTTATGAATTTTTTCAGGACATTTTTCAGTTTTTTAAGACTTTTTTCAGGACATTTTTTCAATTTTTTTTTTTTTTGGTTTATTTCAGGACATTATTCGATTTTTATGACTTTTTTCAAGACATTATTTGATTTTTATGGATTTTTTTCAGGACTTTATTTCAATGTTTAAGCTCTAGTGATTGATCATGACGAGGGAAAAGCACCCAATGTGCACTTGAAAGATACATAAACCAGGACCAAAACATATGTACAAGACACTGGAGTGAGCAAGACAGTGATGTTGACCAATAACAGGCCTGGAATAAAACATTGGGTTGAGTGAACGATAGGTATGATAACTGGCCGAGAGAAAGCATGGCTAGAATTCATGATAGATGACGGAGCAATAATCTCATTACTCATGGCGCCTGATTGCCAGGTTTTCACCATGGTACTTGCCCAAAGCGCCTGTTTGCCAGGTTTTCACTAGAGGGCAAATCATTCATTTTTTTCTTTTCTTTTTTTCTTTTTTTCTTTTTTCATTTTTTTGTATTTTTTGCTTTTTTCATTTTTTTGTATTTTTTTCAGGATCATATTTGAAGAAAAATTTGACAGCAAACTATGCCCAATACTTGCGAAGATGCATGCTATTAATAGGATCAGACAGAGGTTCACCTTCGGGAGTCGCAAGCTGATATGCCCCCGATCCATAGGCTGCAGTTACTATGAAAGGCCCAACCCAATTAGGTTCAAACTTGCCCTTGATGACGTCAGTAGACTGTGCATTCTTGGGATTTGCCTTTAAAACCAGGTCTCCCACTTCGAAGTGTCGCCCTTTGACCTTCTTATTATAAGAGCGACGGAGACGGTTTTGGTATGCTTGCAAATGTGTCAGAGCTGTCTGACGTTTTTCATCTAACATCTCAAGCTGATGCAGCCGAGAGACTCTATGTGTCTCATCATCAACCAGGTGTTGCAAGGAAACTCTCAAGGAAGGAATCTCGACTTCCAAAGGTAAAATGGCTTCCGCACCATACACCAAGGAATAAGGTGTTGCGCCAGTAGGTGTGCGGATAGAAGTGCGATAGGCCCACAGTGCTGGATTTAACTGTACGTGCCAATCTCGACCAGCGTCATTGACAACTTTCTTCAGGATCTTGATAATGGTTTTATTTGATGCTTCAGCTTGACCGTTACCCTGTGGATAGTATGGGCTAGAAAAACGGTGTTGAATATGAAATTTTTCACAAAGCTCTTTAACATCTTTATTCTTGAAGGGTCGACCATTATCTGTGACGATGGCAAGGGGAACCCCATATCTGCATATGATATAATTTAGCAAGAATTTTGAAATTTGGACACCAGTGATATAGGTCATGGGGATGGCTTCAATCCATTTTGTAAAATATTCTGTAGCTGTAATAATGAACTTGTGTCCATTAGCAGATGTTGGCTGAATCTTGCCGATAAGATCCAAACCCCACTGAGAAAAGGGCCATGGAGATATAACAGAATGAAGCTCTTGAGCTAGTGCATGAATATAATCTCCATGAATCTGGCACTTGTAGCACTTTTTAACAAATTCATGAACATCTTTTTCCAAAGTGGGCCAGTAATACCCAGCACGAATCAACTTTTTGGCTAGGCTAAGACCATTGAAATGGCCCCCACATATACCATCGTGAACCTCGTGTAAAGCCGTTTGTGCTTCGTCAGAATCCAAACACTTGAGGAGGGTATGGTCAAAAGAACGACGGTAAAGGGTGTCGGCGATGATGACATATTTGGCTGTTTGTCGAATAAAGGCTCGGCGTTGGTTAGCGGAAAGGTTAGGTGGTAAAGTCTGGGATTTCAAATACTGATATATATCATTGTACCAAGGGGAATTGGGACCAACAAGAACGCACATCACATCAGTAGTCGGAATGTCAAAAGAGGGGACTAGCAATTGTTCGACCAGGAATTCACACTTGTCCATATTCTGAGGCATATTTATCATGGAAGCAATTGTAGCCATCGCATTTGTCGACTTATTTTGTATTCTTGGCACTTGACTGAAATGGATAGCTGTGAATTTGGTCTTGAAGAAGTCTACCATGTGCTTATAAGGAATAAGCTTTTCATCCTTTGTCTCATAGTCATCATTGACTTGTCAGATGACTAATTGAGAATCTCCATAGACTTGCAAATGCTTGATGTTCCAGTGAATGGCCACTTGGAGTCCTGTAACCAATGCTTCGTACTCTGCAATGTTATTGGTACATTGAAAAGTTATTCTGTATGATTTTGGAATAGCATCACCTTGAGGGGTGACAAACAAAATGCCTGCGCTGGATCCGAACTTGGTGTGGGACCCATCAAAGTATAACTTCCATTCATTGGATGGTGTGAGAGCAAAGACTGATTCATCTGGGAAATCAATCAACATGGGATGATCGTCTGAAATAGGAGCATCTGCAAGTTGATCTGCTATGACTTGGCCTTTTATCGCCTTTCGCTCCATATACTCAATATCAAATTCACTGAGGATCATTACCCACTTTGCTAGGTGACCCGTCAAAGCTGCGCGGCTAAGCAAATACTTTAAGGGATCAATTTTTGCAATCAACAATGTTTGGTGGCTTAGCATATAATGTCGGAGCTTTTGTGTTGCAAATACCACTGCTAAGCATGCCCTTTCAATAGTTGAATAATTTAGCTCATAGCCGACCAGTGTCCGGCTGATATAGTAAATAGCTCTTTCTTTGCCATTGTCATCTTGTTGGGCCAAGAGAATGCCTAATGCTGTTTCAGTTGCAGAGATATACAATAAAAAGGGCTTTCCTTCGATAGGAGGCATTAGGATGGGTGGCGACAACAAATAGTCTTTTAGAGCTTGAAAAGCTGATTGACATTGCTCAGTCCATTTAAAAGCGACACCTTTGTGCAGTAGATGTTGGAATGGATGACATTTGTCAGCCAACTGAGCTATGAAGCGACGGATTGACTAGAGCTTTCCTTGTAGACTTCTTAATTGCCGGAGGTTTGAAGGTGGAGGCATATCCATTATTGCTTTGACCTTTGCAGGGTCGACCTCAATGCCTCGGTGAGAAACAATGTATCCGAGCAATTTTCCGGCTGTAACACCAAAGACACACTTCTTCGGATTGAGCCTGAGTTTGTAGGTCTCCATTCTGTCAAAGATTGGGCCCAAGATGGCGAGATGACTATCTCTGGTAACAGATTTGCACAACAAGTCATCCACATAATCCTCCATCAAAGTATGCATGAAATCATGAAAGATTGTCGTCATTGCTCTTTGATATGTTGCACCGGCATTTTTGAGACCGAAGGGCATCACATTCCAGCAATAGGTGCCCCAAGCACAGGTGAATGTTGTCTTATGCTGATCTTCAGGTGCAATACGGATTTGATTGTAGCCGGAGAAACCATCCATTAGTGAAAGCATCTCATATCCAGCCGTCATGTCCACTATGATGTCTATGTTTGGCAATGGAAAATCATCCTTAGGGCATGCTTTATTCAGGTCCCTAAAATCTGTGCAGATGCGGATGCCCCCAGTTACTTTGCTAACTGGTACTAGATTTGAAATCCAGTCTGCGTAATCAGTGGGTCTAATGAAGCCCACATCTAGCAATTTTTTTAATTCCACTTTGACCAAAAGAGCCACTTGAGGATGCATTTTTCTAAGTTTTTGTTTGATGGGTTTAGCACCTGGTTTCAGTGGCAAATGATGAAGGACTAACTCTGGATCGAGGCCAAGCATATCTGCATAAGACCATGCAAAGCTGATCTTCTTCTCTAGAAAGAAATTAATAAAATCAATCTTCTCTTGTTTTGACAAGGAGGCAGCAAAGTGGATGACCTTAGGGTTATCAGGTGTACCCAAATTGATTTCCTCGGTCATCTCTACCAGCAATGTGGATTTGTCCTGAATTGATAGGGGTACGTCCACTCTTCCACCTTTGGGCGCCTCAGCAAGGTTTTCACCCGCAGGTACGTCTTTTATTTTTACTTTTGTACGATCAAAGAGCGCCTTACGGTTTTCACTCAAAGATCTATTCTTTTGATTTTTTTCTTTTTCTTTTTCTTCTTCATGATTGGAAGAGGGAGTTGACTCCCCAAAATATGCCGTTGAATCCAGGTCAATAGCAAAGCCTACCTTATGGTCGCCTTGTGGTATACCTTCCCGTAGTCCCAGGAACTCTGCAATTGCTTCGTCATTCTGAAAACAGTCCAACGTGAGCGGGTCTTGTTGGTCATATTGGATAAGTTGGGGATATATGAGGGGCATGTCATCATCAATTGTAAGGATAGAGAGGGCTGATATGGTAAAAATGTGAATGTCTGTGGTGTCACTATCCGAACTGCTTGTGTCGGATTCGGAGCTGGGATCCCAAAATGACTCGATCCAAGCATGAGGACAGGTTTTAGGAAGAGGAGTTATTTCATGTTTATCCTCCATAGGCAAGTTATCAGGGTCAATGAAGATATTGTCAAGGGCATAGGAGCTAGAAGAAAAAGAACTCCACTCCCATTCATTAGAATCAGTCTCGGGTTGGGTAGCCTCAAGTGTTATTTCATCGTCAGAATCACGCCCTTTTCGACACGTGGACCTTTTGGTAGATGTGGATCCAATTCGTAACGGTACAAAACCTAACCCTAAAGTTGGGGGTCGCCTCTCAGGTATGATGGGTTCTATCCTTCCATTGTTTTTCAAGCCTAAGCCACTGCAGCCATCATATCCTTTCTTCTGCAGCATAGTAAATCCTTTGCCATATAATTCCACTGGCAACTTGACAGGTGGAGTTTCAGTTGGATCCTTATAGAGCCAATCTATGACATCATCATCTATATTTTCTTTGTCAAGTTCTCCCCATCTTGCAAATGTAGTGGGAGGCTGATATTGAATAATGACCTTGGGTTCCTTTTGCAATAAATGCGGTTTTCCATATGACTTTGGAGATATCGGCAAATTCCCAATGAGGAATGTTTGGTCCATTGAATATTCTCCACACCCTTGGTCTTGTATCTTCAGTTTTCCTTTGACAGCATCCAACAATGCATTGGGATCCACATAACTGTCTGATTTGGCTTCTGTATTGACTGGTACTTGCCGCTGAGGAGTATCCCTTAGGGTAGCACAAAACTGGAATGGATTAGGATCTCCTAGAATGGTTATCTCAGTTCCGTTGTAAGGATATTTTAGACATTGATGATAAGTGGACGGAACTGCTTTCATGGCATGAATCCACGGACGACCAAGGATCATATTATCAGGGAGATCAAGGTCTAGGACTTGTAGGAAAGTGTTTTCCGTCACTAGACCAACTCTGATGGGCAATACAATTATCCCTTTGGATGGGCGTTCAGCATCATCATAGGCTTTGATTGTTATCCCTTTGGAAGCATCAATGTCATTTTCTGAATATCCGAGGCCAATGACCACTCTTAAGGTGTAGATGTTAAGACCCGCTCCACCATCTATCAAGACTCGCCGGATTTTGCAATTGTGGACAAAGACTTCTAGATGCAAAGGGTCATTATGGGGAAGCTTGTCAGGTGAGATATCACTATCGGAAAATGCGACATTTTGGGAAACGGCTAAATGTCCAATCCGGGCTTGAAATTGGTCAACATCAATATCTGTCGGGACAGTGGACTCAATCAAGGCTTTATCTAGGACTGCACGATGCATGGGAGACATTTTCAACAACTCTAGAATGGATATTTGTGCAGGTGTTTTTCCTAGATGATCCAAAAGATTATACTGACTTGCAGGAGTTGGTTTAGGAGGAGCCGCAGGAGCTCCTTTCAAGACAATTTTAGACCGACGAGTGGTGACGGCATAAGAAGGATCTTGTCCTTTTATTCTCAAGGTGGAAACATACTCATTTGACGCATGAAAACAATTAATGACATTGTGATAACTGGTATTTGCATAATTAGCCGTTTGAGCAGAATTGGAAGAAGACGCTTTACCCTTGTCATGATCAAGCAAAGGAGTTTTGAAAATAGTATGATCAGTATTAGAGGTTAGATGGGTTGGATCTATCTCAATTACTCCTTGTTCCAATAAATCTTGAATCATATGTTTTAATTGAAAACATGAAGCAGTTTTATGTCCTTTAGACCGATGATATTCACAGTACGCATTATCATTCCACCAATGTGGTTTTACCGCTGGTTCTGCCTTAATATCTGGTAGTTTGATAAACTTTGCTTGTATTAGTTGCTTCATGACTGATTCGATAGGCTCTCCCAATGGCATAAACTGTCGAGGAGGCCCATCCCACGATCGGAAGGGTCTGCGTTGTTGATGTTGTTGTTGGGCTTGCTGTTGATCATATTGTTGAGCATGCTATTGTTGAACATGTTGTTGATTATATTGTGGTTGTTGAGCATGCTGTTGATACTGCGGCTGTTGAGTAACATTGTTCCTGGGTGCTTGATTTTGTTCCATAGTCGACATATTAGGAACACTCAACTTCTTTATTGTGAATGGGGGTTGATTTGCATTCACTGCTCTCGCATCAACAACACCATCATTAGTGACGTTTTTGTTCTTATACCAAAATCTGTTTCTGTCCCCTGAATAATTTGTGTTGTCATTGTCCTTATTGAGCTTGATCATTCCTTTAGCTACAAGAGCTGCTTCAATATTCATTCCTTTCTTAATGAGTTTTTCTATAGTACTAGGACTTTTCAATTTTAGCTCATACATCATTTCTGGAACTAGATTCTGGATAAACAGATTCACTTGCTGTTCTTCAGGTATATTGAGAGAAGAACGACTATACAAACTTCGCCATCGTTGCAAAAAGGCCACTAATGGTTCACCTTGCTTTTGTTTGGTATTGCATAAATCCAACATAGTCACATCACTGTCGATGTTGAACGTGAAATGAGATACAAACTTTTGTGCCAATTCTGACCAAGTCTTTATATTTCCTGGCAGATGAGAATACCAATCCATAGCTTGTCCAGTGAGACTTCGTGCAAATAACCGCATTAAATATGTGTCCTCATAGTTTATTTCTGTGCATGCCGCATAAAATGCTCGAATATGATCTCTTGGATTGCCATTCCCTCTATATTTCTCAAAGTGGGGTGCCTCAAAATGCTTAGGGAAAGGGGGCATGTATACACTCTTGTCAAAGGGATTAGGACATAAATCTTGATCTGTATACAACTTCTTTGTTCCTTTAGTTTCTAATGCGTCAACTTTTCATCGCAACATCTCAAGTTGTTGCGCAATTGTATCAGATTGTAGAGGTTCATCATTAATCCCAGTTGGTATTCTTTGTTGATATATCGCATTTCCGATTGGTTGTTGATACTCCGCAATGGCCGTTTTTGGCGTCTTCTGCATATAAAGTTCTTGGTACTTCTCTTGTTGTTGCGGTTGTGCTATGCCTTGATATTGACTTTGTTGTTGTGCTTCTTGGAGCCTAGGTTGATATTGCAATTGAGTAGGCTGTTGATATTGCATAGGTGCCACTTGCGGTTGTGAGGTAGGATAACTTGTTTGTCTTGGCACATATTGTTGGTGCTGACGAGTTGGAATTTGTTGACTTTGTGCCAATTGTTGTCGCGGTGTATATCCAATCATTTGTAAAAAAGCTTGTTTAGATGATTTTCGTTGCTTCTCCTTAGGATGGGGTATAGCACTTGCATTAACTTGCTGTGTTGTTTGTCCAATCCGTTGTGGTGGTTGCAAGTTTGTGTTAACTTGTACTGGTGCCGAAGGCGCTGCAATTTCTTGTCGAATGCGACATTGTTGTTGTTGCACTTCATTTTTTTGCACATTCGATCGTACCTTCTGCGTATTACTCAATTGTTGCAACAATTGCTGATGGTGCACACCACTATCTATAGCTCTTTGTGTAGCCATTATCGAAGGATCTGTCGCAATAGTGTTTGACAAAGATACATAAGAACTTTGTTACATCATGGAATTGCTTTGGACATTATTGACATTAGGCATTCCAGTTGTGAAACTTTCTTGTATCTTGGATGTTGATCCAATTTTATGCATATGAGGAACCACTTCTTGTTGAGGAACCACTATCGATATTTGCATGGTCTTCATTTGATCTTGTATTGCAGGCGTTGTATTGAATAATGGATTATTTATCGTCTCAAACAATGACTTTTGAGGAATAGTCACTGTCAATGCCTTTGAAGCACGTTTACTCATCAATGTAGGTTGAAGCTCTTGTTGCACATTTTCTTCATTGAGATGCGAAGAGAAACTTAATGGCTCACTGCCTTCTTGTGTTTGCACATTAATTGGTTCATTTAAGGGAACCATATCACTCATCATGTGAAGATACTTTTGAGGACACGTTTTAAAGACTTTGCTCAGGAACTTATCCATCCTTTTTATTACCTTTGGATCTTGAAGGAACATGTCAACCTCATCAGAAGCATCAGAATCAGATGAAGAGTCTGGTTGGACATTTGGATTCGTTTCTTGTTGAATACCTTGGTCAGAACCAAATCCTTGTGAAAGAGTTTGATCTTCATACAATGTTTGAGTTCGAATTTCATGTTGCAAATTTGGTTGATCCCAATTAAAAGGTGCACTTCCTCTTGGAGTTGGTGGAACACTCCCATGTCCTGGTTTCATGGGTACAAATACTGGTTCATATAATGGAGGTGGTCCAAGTTGAACCGTTCCATATGGTGGTAGAGATGTGTTTAATGAACCTTCAACTTGCACTGTTTGACTAGTTTGAAATTGCGAATTTACTATGTTATCCATGGATTGATACATTGGTTCACTCATCTTCTTAGATCTTGATCTTGTCTCAACAGGCATGTCACTTATGCAAATGCAATATTTTTTGGAATTTTTTTGATTTTTTCAAAGACAATATATGATATGCAACTAAATGCGAACTAAATAGATGAAAATGCAATCTATGTTTTTGGTTGTTTTTGAATATTTTGACAAACTTTTGAAATGCAAATCTAAGAGATGGACCTTTAGGAAATTGAAATGATGTCTAGACCTCAAAGGACAAAAGGACTTAATTGACAAAGGACAAGATGACAATGTCTCCCCTATATGCTTGGATACTAAGCTAGGTTTGACGAAATTATATTGATGACAAAAGGACAAAGGATTTGATAAGGTCTAGACTTCTTAACAATGACTTAGGGTTTATCAAAGATTTGGATTACTCAAGTATGACAAGACCTAGTTTTTGAGACTATATGCAAAAGGACAATTAATATGCAAATGATCTTAATATGATATGACAATGACTTAGGCTTAATGAAGAGACTTGGGATATGCAAATATGAATGTATGACAATGGTATGACTTTAATGCAAGAGGACATATGCAAGTGGATGACTCTTATTAATATGCAAAAGAGTATAACTTAGATGAAACCTAGCCTTGATACTTGACAATGACTTTGCTAAATGCAACCTAGGATGAACCTAAATGTAAGTGACATAAGTGTTGAGACAAGTTTTTGAACAATGTTGGATAACCATGTTGGAAGATGTGCTTTGAACCTTGTTGAATGTTTGTTGGATGAATTTCTCTTGTGTTTAATCTTATGTTATATCAATGTGTTTGCTTTTGAAATGGGATAACATTCAACTTTTGACAATCAAAGAATACAAGATGTTACAACTTAGACTCAAGGCAATCATGCTCATTTCCACATTACTTATGGTAGGCAAAGACATTAGGTACTTGAGAGGTAGACTCATTATGAGATTCAAGGAGAATACATAGATGCTTGACCCCACGGGCTCCCCTCCATGGCACTCACTTCTTAGGGCAGCCAAGCATCAGTCCCCATGGAATCTCCCCATGGCGAACTTAGTATCTCTTCCAAGTATCCGAATTTGTCCTTCTCAAGCAACTAGAAGGGTTTTTGGCCTCTAAAAACAAGGTGTGTAGTAAGGATTTCTGTTAAGCATTACTCCTTGATGTCATGCAAGCATGATTGAGACATTAAGCCCATCAAGATACCAAACAAATGTAGTCACACAAGCACGATTTAGACCAAGAGGCCCTACTTAGATGTTGATATGAGAAAGAGTCCAAGGGTCATCACTTCCCAAGTAACTACAATTCCCACGTAACACTTCCTTCAAAGCTTTCGCCCATCAGGTATTTGTTTATAGTGAGTTAGAATGCCAAGGAATTCTAGCCGTACTCACTTTGGGTCGTTCCCTTCTCACGATTATCACTTGCTTGCAAAAGCAAAGTGGTCGGGAAGGCAGACCCTCTAAAGGAGACACACAATCAACAACACAAGCATGGTATCGAAGATCTGGATTTCTGATCACCCTATGAAGGATGAGAGCATACTCTCCTACTCCAATGTCATACTTAACAAACAAAGCAAACAAAGGTTCATTTCCACCTATTTATAAATCACTAAGTGCCTAATTAAAAATCTCAAACACACAATTTGGTTGTTTCTCCAAGGCAACCTGCAAAACACATGTCAGAAGTTTGATTTAATGTCTTTGACCATCGAACCTGCACAAAACATGTTAGTAGTTTGATTTTTAGTCTTTGCCATGCGTATGCCAAGATCCTACACAAATAATTAGTACCAAAATCCAAAGCATAGATGATCTGATTTATGAAAACTATCAAAATTATCAAAAAAACTAAATATAAAATTTCAGTCCACTTTGAGAAGGCATAACTTTCTCATCCTAGCTCCGAATTACAAACCGTTTGATGCGTTGGAAAGGTATTCAAATAATCTAGAACCAAATTTTGAAAACATCAATGGTATCTCATCATGTTTCCAACCACCATATTTGTCCAGAAATGCACCGAAGACCCTCAAAATTGCAATTTACTAAAACATATAAAATTTTCCAAGTAAAAACTACATTTTTCACCTCTGTTCTGGACTTTACACAGGCGCAGAAGTCATGACACAGGCGCACGATGTCTGACACAAGCGCAGAATTCTTCAACACAAGCGTAAGATGTTTCAACACAGGCGCAAGATGCTTCACACAAGCGCAGAAGTCTTCAGAATACCCTGCACGGCCCTGTTTTTGAGTTTTTGACCTGCAAATCAACTTAGAAGCACTCCAAAACACAGTAAGATGGTTAGAAGGTTAGTATTCACGTCGGGTTCACCAATTTATGTAGCATAGGAAATAGGAATCATCACAAGATAAGTAGATCAAAACACAAGACATGATAACTTAATCAAAAGAACATTCATTGAAATGAACCTAATTCCAAAGCACATTCAATAGAGGTATGAAAACAAAGCATCTAAAAGAAAATATCATGCAAACCATATAACAATTTGGATGCTTCTTCCATGCGGCTCCATTGTTGTTCTTTCCTCTTCAATGGGTTTGTGGATCTCACCTACAAGTGCACACACAATTGAAAGCAAGATTTGATAAAAAGTTCAAGAGTACTAGAAGCGTAAGTTCGGTAGTTTGATAGAAAATTCGGATTCAAGATTCGAAGGGTTCAAGGGATTTGATTGAAGAAATTCATCCAATTTATAGAGAAATTGGAGAAATGACAAGATTAGCATTAAATTGACATAAGAGGCAATTGATTTCAAAATGGGAAAATTGAGTGGAAAGAAGAAGGTTATGACACCTTCTATGTCATAAATTATGACATATTGCCAATGCAAAGCTTAGAGAACTAGAATCTTATGACATCTTGCTATGTCAAAAGTATGACGCATGAAGCACAAAAATAGGGAGCACTAGAGACAAGTTAATTAGGTGGAAATTAAAATTAGGAAATTAGAAAATAGGTGGAAATTAGGAATTTAGAAATGATGAAAAAATTAGGAAATTGAAATTAGGAAATTAATGAAAATTAGAAATTAGTGAATTAATTAATAATTTTTCATTTATTAATAATTCACAAAGAGGGAAAATTGATGAAAGATTAGTAAATTAGGTGAATCAATTAATAATTTTTCATTTATTAATTAATTCACAAAAAGAGGAATAATTAATTAGCCAATCAAATGAAACATTTAATTGCGACACGAAGACCTAGGATAAATAAATAAATTATTTAATCCTAGAGGAAGAAATGACACACAAGGTTAAATGATTAAATCAAAAACCCTGGAAGACGAATTAGGTCTTGAAAGATAATTGACTCGATTTGATTTGATTTTGGATTGACAAATGACCAATGTGATAAAATGATTCGATTGATAAATGCACCAATTGATGAGGAACAATGACAAATTGATCCAAATTGACACGATTGGAAAGGACAAGGATCGATGACGAATCGATCGCAATATGACAAGATTGACAAGGACAAAAATCGACCAAAATCATGACTGAAGGTTGTTGTCGACAAGACCAAATTTGAAAGCGAGATAGATGAAGAATGTAGAAGAATGACTCGATGCTCGCAAATGATAAAAACCAAGTACGAATCATAGGAGAAATGTTAATGCGACACAAAAACCTAAAATGAGGCAATGCGCAAATGTTAAAATATGATCCCGCAAGCGTTGACCATTTTTAGGTGTCTACAATGACACACCAAAAACATTTGCATTTCATGTAGTTGCACCTGCATTACCACATGTTAGCATTTCATACATACATATAGATATCCCATTTGTGTTTCATCATGTAAATAATCATTTGCATTATCATATTCATTTGCATTTCATACATTCACATATGCATAACATATTAAAAACATAAAAGAACAAAAATATTGCATTTCATTATGTACATATTTGCATCCATATCATAAGCATCACATAGAAACATACATCATAGAAACACATAGAAGCATCACATAGGTATGCATGCATATAGCTGCCGCAAAGAAGAATCATCTCATATATATAAATCAAAAGTGTCATGATACAATGATGTCAAAATCATATGGCTACAATCACCCACAGGCGTCTACATCATCATACAAAATGGTACAATACTGATACATAGGGAGCCCTCTACAGCTATGATGAACTCCCTCCCTCAGAGCCACCTGACCTCGATGGAATCTGAGCCCTCGAAGGACCTACCCCAGGATCATCCCTCCTATCCCCTCTATTTGGTGGTGGTGGAGGACCCATAACCCCACCGCTGGACACCTGTCTCCTCTGGCTCCCTCCTATAGCTGTCGTTGTCCACGATGGTCTGCAGAAGCTCCTCACCCGCTGATCAGCTAGCACTGCACCATAATAGAGATCCCACTACTAGGCAATCTCCTCCCCTACCTACAGGACATAGGCATATCCAGCTCCTGTGTCCTCTGTCGCCTGCCTCCCAGCCCTCAGTGCTGTCTTAGCCTCTGTGTAGCATTGAATGGCCTGGTCCTGCTCCCGCTCAGTATCTCTAAGCCACCTCCTGAGTCTATCCCTCTCCCTCTCCAGGTCCTGAATCTCATCTGCCTGTCCCTGGCAGATCTCCCTCAGCTCAACCAGCTCATCCTCCTCCGCCTCGGCCCCCTGTACCTCTGCCTATGCCTCCCCCTGTACGAGTGCCTATCCCTATCCCTGTGCCTGTACTGGTGGCTATACCTATACCTTTACCTACCTTTGTCCCTGTCCCTGCACCTGTCTGGGATCCTGTGCTGCTGGCACCTGTAGCGGTAATCCACCATGACCCCTCACAATCCGAACCTGTCTGTCCTCTCCACCCTCCCTCCGCGATGCCACCTTCCTCTCTCTAATTGCACCCCACCTCCTTCATCGACCTCTACCCCCATCATCTCCATCATCATCACAAACCCCACCACCATCTCCATCTAGTGCCTCTCTTGGATCTGTCGGGCGTGGGAATGGATGCTCAGCCCAATACGCTATGTACTCTGCATCCATGCCGACATCCTTGATCTCTGGTCATATATCCCAGGGTAGGGGCATCATCTCCACTAGCTATATAACAGCCTGATCATATGATAGCAATGACCTGAACTGCGCCTGATCCCTGACCATCTGTGCATACATGCTTGAACCCCGTGGCATCTGCTGGATCCTACCACACTGCCTGCCCACCCTATCAACTAGCTGCCTCTCTAGTACATAGGGCATCTACCCAATCAGATACCTACTCTAGAAGGTGTAGGGTAGCTCTACTGCATCATCCTCCCACTGCTCGCATCCTAGGTACGGCCTCCATATGACCATATCAATATCATCTATAGCCCGCCGCCAGTACTCCAACCTGCCAATCCGTGGTTGCGAGGTGATCATATCATACAAATGCATGAAACTGCGTCTATGACCTCTGTCCCTGAGATGTATAGGTTGTGTCACCGGTAGATGCTCATAGGCCCACACCTGTAACAATGTGACCCCGCAGCCCAATCTCACTAATCCATGGTACACAAACTGATGAAGCTCATAATATAGGTGTGCCAGCACACACAGTCCCCAGGCATATTTGGTGTGTTGTGTCACCAGTGTCTCTAATGCACCTCCCCAGCCCACAGCCAACCCTCGTGTCGCTCTTTCCAGACACAAGAACCCACTGAACGCTCCTCCTACCACTGCCGGTAGTGCCAATCCTGTCTGTGTCATGGTATCCCATGCCACATGCCCTGCCCTCATCTCCAGTCCTAGATCCCGGAACACTCATCTCAGGGCCTCCCTGTCTCCATCTCGAAAGTAGGGTATCAACTCCCCATCGATCGGTATCCTCATAATCCGGTATACATCCTCCAGGGTGATTATCATCTCCCCCATCGGCAAATGGAACGTGCACGTCTCAGAGTGCCACCTCTCCACCAGTGCAGTCAGCAATCCCATGTTCGCTCGAAACTCAGGCACATACAGAATATGTCTCAATCCCATAGCCTCAATAGAAGCTCTGTCCTCGAACGTCAACTCAGGTCGCAACCTCTAAGTTGATGGGAATCTCTCCCGTGACTCTAGCATAGGCAAATACTCTTGTAGTCAATCAAATCAATCATGTCAGTCATAGTGGCATTCACTGTTCATCACAAAATGCTACTTTTTATCTAAGTGCATATGGTACTCTATCCTAGTAACATTCACTGTTCGTCACAAAGTGTTGCTTCTATCCTAGTGACACTCACTGTTCATCACAACATGTTAATTCTATCCTAGTGGTACTCCCTATTCATCACAAAGTACTGCATGTTTTGCACTCACTGTTCATCACAAAGTGCTGCTCGTATTTTAGTACTCCCTGTTCATCATAAAGTACTATATCTTGGTACTCACTGTTCATCACAAAGTGCCTTGATCTATCCTATCCTAGGGCCTCTGCTTGAGTGAATCCTCTTGAGTAGTTTCCTAATTGGCAACGTATGTTCTATCATAGAATTGTCAATCCTAGCCCTATTTGCTATTCTAGTCTTTCTTAGAAGACCTGCTTGAGTGTATCCTCTTAGCAGCTTATTCAATCGACATCATATGTTCATCACAAAACTGATGATTTGACCTTGAAGACATAGATGCGCCTTCATGACATAAACGTGCTTAGAGACTGCATAAACGTGCCTGAAACACACAGACATGCCTATGCTTTGCATAGACGCGCCTAGAAGACACAAACATGTCTGCCAAGCATAGACACGCCTGCACAATGCAGACGCGACTGCATTCTGCACAGACGCCTTTTCCTGCATAGACGCACCTGGCACAAACACAGACACGCCCAGTGAGCATAGACGCACCTGGCACAAATGCAGATGCGCCTGGACGTTTTTGACATTTTTTGGACCCTATCCTAGAGCACATTTATTACCCTATCTAGCATGCATTAATGACAACAATAAATGCATCAAAGTATGAGGAGGTTTTGTGGTACTTACTAGCTCTCCTACCTCTGCTAGCCTCTGATATCGGCAAACACGATCAAATTTGTGAATCAAAGCCATCGTTGCTGACTGTTGTTGCTCTATTTCACTCTGCACTCTGCTCTCGTGGATGTGTGGATGACAATGAGGATGTATTTCCCTTATGGTCTATCTTATAGACTACCCTAGCCCTATCCCTCGTCTCTCGAGTTAGTCTTCATTATCCCATGACTCTGTCACTTTATCTGGTCAGTCCATTCTATCCCGTCTTTCTTATCGAGAGATTGTCTACGATCTTTTCAGACATTTTTTTCATCCAATCTCTCGAGGGGGCATATCATTCCCATCTTGGGGCAACTTTGTATCAATTCATCTTATCTTCTTTGAAACAACGCGACAAGTCGCATTGTCTCAAAGAGGGGCAAAATGTATTTATTTAATTATCTAAGCTTAAATTCTTCTATTAATTAAATAAATCTTTATTTATTTAATTAATTCATTTATCCTCTTCTAGCCTTATTTCTCATTTAAATAAATACATTTATTTATTTAAATTATCCTTTTTCTTAAATTAAATAAATATCTTATTTATTTAATTGATCCCACTTCTTCTATTAATTAAATAAATCTTTATTTATTTAATCAATTCGTTAACCTTTTCCACCCATGATTCATCTCTTAATTCATACACTACCTACCCCTTTCATTATTTTATTTTTTCTTTTACCTACCCTCTAATCATAGCCGACCTCCTTTTACACCTCTCAATCTTATCCCTCCATTTCATATAGTGTCTTCTATATAAGGAGATGCTTCCTTCATTATCAAACCCTAACTACTTGATCAATTGACTACTTGGCATATGCGATCCTAATTGCAACCACATTTCGTTCTTTGTTGAGCTCTTGTGCACATAAAATCTGAGAGCAAATATATCAAGCAAGATCAATGGAGATCCAAACCCTATTGGACATGTGATTGTATAATCTTTGTGATTTGCATTGTCTTAGGTAATCTTCATATGTTATGGTGGATCTTTGTTGTTGTTAGGCTAGGGTTTTGTGGTTGAATCTATTTAGTCTTTCATCATTGTTGTTATCCATTTTCACCATATACAAAAGTTATCAATCCATGTTTACAATTTTCACCAATGAAATGGTGACAATTGTCAACATAAGATTGGTTGAGAGGAGATGTAAGAAGTATTAAATGCTTGAGAAGACATGAAGGTTACCTTAGGGGGTAAGGGTTAAGGTTAGGTTAGGGTTCTCCATTGGATAAAGCTTTTACCCAAAGGATAAACTCTTGTGCAAAGGTTAAAGGGATAACCATGGTCAAAACAATAAATGCTTGATGAGACCCCTGGGTTAGATGAGGGTTAAGTTAGTCAAAAAGTCTCTAACCATGCCACTAAGGGTTAGTTAACCATTAATGGTTTGAATACTTTGGGGATAAATTAGTAAGAGTCCTTCCAAATTTGGGGGTATTCAACAAGTTATCTTGTTGAAGGCATAAAGGCTTTAATGCCTTTTGAAGACTTTACTCCAAATTTGAGAAGTGACCTCCTCAAATTTAGGGAAAGGGGATAATGAATGGGTTTGGGTTAATTGATTAGGATTAGATGGATTCTATAAGAAATTAGGAAGAGGGTTAGGATGCAAGTGGGAGATGTAGGAAAATGCAAGTGGATGAGGAATAATAGGATTAATTAAAATAAATTGCTTTATTTCAATTTGGTTGCAAGTTGGGAAATTAAATAAATTAGATTTATTTAATTGGGGTAAATTATTAATTAAATATAAATTTAATTTAAAAAGTAGGGAGAAGGGATTTAATTAAATAAAATGATTTATTCAATTAAATGACATAAAGGGCTTAAGTGAATTTAACTAAATAAATTGAATAATTTATTTAATTAAATAGAAGAATGTGGGTGATTTAATTAAATTAGATTTAACTAAATAGAGGAATGAGAATAAAATGAACATTGAATATTCATTTAGGAATATGGTCATTTTTATACATCTACACACTTCTCATCACAAAGGAGCCTCACTGACTACACTCACTTTGAATAAGAAAACATAAAACTGAACTCATATAATGCATTTGTTATACTTGATCGAGTTCCAGTTCAAGCTCTGACTGTTCCGGTTCTAAAACCCTAAACCCTTACTGGAATAACCTATTACAAGAATGTCCTCATATACATGATCTTCGCATTACAAAACATCATCACATACTCCTATCATATCCTTCAACATATTCTTTCATCACACAAAATTATCTAATCAACTGACCTATATAACCCTACAATCCTTCATGCCTCATGTCGGCTTACATAGATAATAACAAAATGAATATACATGTCGGCTCATTACATGAATGCATAAATATCAAAATCAATTGCCAATTGTCGGATCTCCCAAATGATGTCAGCCTCCAATACTGGTATCCTAAATGTAAGTCATGTCACCCTCCAATGCCGATACCCAAAGAATCCTTCCTACCGGTGAAGATACCTGTCGGTGTTGATGTCAGTGTCGGTGTCGGTGAAGTGTCTGTCGGTGAACAACCAAACCAAGGAATGAAAGCCAAAACATGTTGCCATCAATGCCAACATATGAAACCAATCAAATAAGTGTCAATTGCCAAAAATCTCCCCCTTTGGCATTGATGGCAACACTCATCTGAAAAATGATAATGGTTTCCATCTGCCAGTTTCACTATGAGACTGCTCCCCCTGAGCTGAATATCCATCTGTGATCATGATCTGTACAAAATAATCAATACCTCCATTTCTCTAGATGTTAAGAATATATTTTTCATCTATACCTCCCCCTTTGACATAAATGCCAAAAAAATACCAAAAATCGAGACGAAGAATGAAAGTCTGTACAAAGAATGTGTCCCAAAACATCTTACCGGAGCTGAATATACTTGAAAATGTCCGGATAGGCTTTCTCCAAAATCTCTAGATAGGTGTCCCAACCTAATTTGAATGTGTCATATACAAATACAAGTCCATTGAGCATATGAGCATATGATTCTTTCTCTTTAAGTTATTCGGGTGTAGGCCTACCAACCATATCAATGCATTCCTTCTTATGTACACTTAATGAGTCCAACCGGGGACTTACCAATCCTCTAAGACCTTTATCTCTCCTTATGATTTTGTCTTTTTCCCTTTCAAGAGCTGAAACTTGAGCTTCCAATATTGAAATTTCACCATCAATAGATGTAGTCAAAGAATTTGAGCCATAAAAAGAATTGACTATACCTACAATTTTCTCCTAAGTATAATTAATCCCTTTATCTATCTTTGTTGTAAGTAAACTAGTGTTGCAACATACTCTATATATATTAGTACATTTCCTTAAAGCATTATCAATCAACTTTAATTTATCAGTAATCTCTTTCTTCTCTGACTCAATCATTTGATCAGAAGTAGCTCTCTTAGCTTATGTGAATCTCTCCAATGCCTGTTGGTTTGATATCTGCTGTAAAGATTGGAAGTCCTTAGAAATGTGCTCTGTGATTATTTTGAGCTTGCCGAATGGGATTTCTCCCTTGTCAAAATGGCACTTCAGGACAAGTCTATGCAAAATTGGGATTGATTGATCAATAATTCCATTGTCCACAAATCCTTCCTTCATCATTTTTTGTGCAACCATCCTCATGAGCTCAGTAAAACTCATCTCAGTTATGCTTTTTTGGTCTACCTGTGAGGTGTCAATTGACAACAATGATGTGCTCACTATTGGTTCCCTATCGGATTCCTCTCCCTTCTCCTTTGATGGTTTATTAACTTTAATAACTTCCTCTTTTGCACCAGTGGCTTTGCCACTTGGTGCAGTATCAGTTACTGTCAGTTCCTCCATATGAATAGTATCCTCAACCTGTACATACTGATCTGGAGGACTATTGTCCTCAGCATTTGTAACTTGTACACTCTATAAATCTGTCGGTATCTCTACATTTTCTGCTATCACCTATGTGTCCTATACATTAGATTCTACCTAGGGCTCTACATCCAATGCCTTAATATCTTTCAAAATTGTAGATGAGGTACCCATTATACCTTTGCCTTTCCCTTCAAATGGGATGTCAGTAGTATCTGTTTTAGCTTTCGGTGAAGTGTAGAAACCAGGGTTTGCTACAAAGAATTGAACCCATGCCTTGTGGGTCTCAGTGATTAGCTCATTAACCCTTCCTAACATAAGACTAACTATCTTGTTCTTGCTTCGAAAGATTGTCCTGTCTGCAACTTCAAGTGTTGTATCCAACTCATTTGGAGTAATAGATCCACAAGTAGTTAAAAATTCTTGAATCTTTATTTGCTTATCCTCCTCCATAGCTGATAATCTTGTAGTATCTAGGTTGTCATATAGTTGTGTTGGTATTTTCTTCTCAATTTCCAATAAATATTTCTTATATATATCCAGATATAATAAAACTGTTTCCTCAATTTCTCTCTGCTCATCATCATCTAAATGCTCATAATGGAATTGTACATTTTTCAACATACCATCCTTAGTGATTTCTGTATGCGGGAAAAGCGGGGCGATGAAACTTAAAATGTGAAAATTAAAGCTCAAAGAGGCTTGTCCACACACCCACAGGACTTCTTGGTGCAAGTTATGGAGTCATGAAGAATGACTCAACTTCGCAAGGATGGTTCCATGGTTCTCTATCTCACAAGGTCCCCCAAGTCAATGCCTTTGCTCTCAGATCACTGAGCAAAGTGGCTTAGGGATGACAAATGCAAGAACGAGGGATGCTTATGATTGATTTAGTTATGAAAATGCATCCTATCTATGCATGATTCTAAAAATGCAATAAACTAGATTATAAGATGACAAGATTAGTAGCAATACTATCCTAACATGATATACTAGTTCATGAGTTAAGCTAATGATAAAGGAAATAGTCTAAAATTCTTATTAGATTTATTCCTATAACAAAGAGAAGCTAGATGTGTTAATAAAATTGAGCATAAATGAGATACTAAAGATTGCATGGATCCTTAAAATGGAGGAATGAGAGCTCTATTTATAGTGAAAATAGGGCAATGGATGGTCAAGATTGAAAGAGTTAATCAAGGGTCAAGTTTGAAAGTTGTCAATCCATGTTTTCAATTTTCACTAATGAAATGGTGACAATTGTCAACATAAGGCTAGTTGAGAGGAGATGTAAGAAGCATTAAATGCTTGAGAAGACCTCATGGTTACCCTAGGAGGTAAGGGTTAAGGTTAGGTTAGGGTTATCCATTGGATAAAGCTTTTACCCAAGGGGTAAACTCTTGTGAAAAGGTTAAAGGAATAACCATGGTCAAAGCAATAAATGTTTGATGAGACCCTTGGGTTAGATGGAGGTTGAGTTAGGCAAAAAGTCTCTAACCATGCCACTAAGGGTTAGTTAACCATTAATGGTTTGAAGACTTTGGGGACAAATTTGTAAGAGTCCTTCCAAATTTGGGGGCATTCAACAAGTTGGATAAAGGCTTTAATGCCTTTTGAAGACTTTACTCAAAATTTGAGAAGTGACCTCCTCAAATTTAGGGAAAGGGGATAATGGATGGGTTTAGGTTAATTGATTAGGATTAGATGGATTCTAGAAGAAATTACGAATAGGGTTAGGAGGCAAGTGGGAGATGTAGGAAAATGCAAGTGGGTGAGGGAAAATAGAATTAATTAAAATAAATTGATTTATTTCAATTTGGTTGCAAGTTGGGGATTTAAATAAATTAGATTTATTTAATTGTGGTAAACTATTTAATTAAATGTGAATTTAATTAAAAGTAGAGAGAAGGGTTCTAATTAAATAAAATTATTTATTCAATTAAATGACATAAAGGGCTTAAGTGAATTTTACTAAATAAATTGAATAATTTACTTAATTAAATAGAGGAATGAGAATAAAATGAACATTAAATATTCATTTAGGAATATGGTCATTTTTATATGTCTATAATTTTATCTACCAATTTTGCACAAGTCTTGGGTGGAATAATAGTTACATTACTAGACACAATTGCAAGGTCTATGTCATCCATCTTCTTTCTTCTGCCAGTGTTGGATGGAGCATAAGGTGTTTCCTTTGGAGCTCTTTTCCTTTCCGGTACCTTGATTGTGACCTTCCTTACTGGTTGCTTCCTTGCTTCCTCCTTAGACTCCTCGCCTTTCTTCCTCAATACCCTCTTGAATGCTAAAGGTGTGTCATCTTTAGTTCCAGAGTATGAAGGAATAGGCTCAATAAAAACTTCAGGCTCTTTCCTCTTCCTTCCTTTTTTTGGAACAACATCCATTAATGCCTTGCTGTCCTGAGATACTTGTTCAACAAATTTGTTGGCCTTCCCTTGCTATTTCTCCCTCTTCTTCCAGTTAAATTCAGTTTGAACCTGTTGCTTCTTCTATTTTGCGGTACCAAAGGATTTTTCAGTCTCATCAATAGGAGCATCAATTAACATCCTTGCATAAGCATCCAAAATCTGAGCATCAACCTCATATCCCATTTCCTTTATCCATATCTTCCGGGGTTTGACTGCTTCCATTAAGGTTTCACCCTTTTTCACCATAAAGAAGATCTCGGTTGAGTATTTCTCAAAAATGTGTTTAGGAACCCTCTCTCTATATTTCATTGTCTTTTGGAATGCCTTGAAGTAACCCCAAACCTTATCATCTCACTGACTACCTAGAGTAACAATAGATTGTTTCAGTTGTCTTCCTACCGGGATATCAAATGCCCATTGTCTCTTCCCAAAACTGAGAGTTTCATTAATGAAAAATAGCATCAAATAGACAATAAGATTCCCATAGTAGAATGTCCCCTTCTTCTCTCCTTTGATCTTCCCAAGGTTGATTAACAATTCATCTAACATCCATCCACATAGATCTAACTTCTCATTTTCCCTCATGATCTTATGTGCAACATATATACAGGAGCTAGAAATAGAATTGAGACGATTAGATTAAGTTACCTTGTATCCAATAATCATGCTGCCAAATCTTATGTCTCTATCAATAATGGTGTTGAACCTCATTGATCATCAGCCTGAAGTTGCACCAGTGAGTTTGTTAACCTAATTATTGGAATCTTTTTCTCCAGACACTGACCAATCTGCGACAAACTGGTGATGGCCCTAATGGCCTCCTTTGTGATCTTATAAGGTCTGTCCAACTAAATGAATTCTCCATGCACTCTAGTCAATACATATCTGATGATCTCATCTTCAAATTCTAAGATATCCAGAATGCCAATAAACCCTAGATCCTCAATGTGCTTATACTCAGGCTTGATCTTTCTGGAGTCTCCCATCAACTCGTTCATATACAAGCTCTTGGTATCACTAGTACCCAAATCCTCAATGTGGCAGTGAATGTATGCTCTAACGTCTTCCACATAAACAACTCCTTTTGGAACACAGGAAAATGCACCAACTGAATCATTAAGGTGGCAATATGCGAACATTGCTTGAAAATCGGCCTAGGACGACCCTTAACCTTGACAATAGTAGGATTTACAATAAAATTAGGTGCAGAGGATGATCCCGCTTCCATGATGAAATATAATTTTGATAAGTACCTGAGAAATAGTTATCGATGAAACCCTAGAGAACTCTTCCGATCACTGGTGAAATCACTGAAGAAGATATTTGATCACACTGAATCGTCTTAGACTCACTCTTAATCGCTCTTAATCACTTTGAATGCAAGGTAATAAAAAATGAAGTGGATTCAACCTTTTAACCTTCAAGAAACCCTAATCCATTATTGATATGAATGACTTTCGGTGGAACATCCTGGATCTTGGTCGAACATCTCCATACCAGATAAAATTTTCCTATGTCTGAAACATCTTCTAGAACTCCTTCCCGGGGCTTATGCACTATGTTCATGAATTTTTCCTACCCCTAAGGCATCTGCCTCAGTTACCGGATGAGCTTCCAGTCAGTGCAGGAGCAACTTCCTTTGCCAGTTGAGTAATCGGAGCATTCCCATCTGCTGATTGGTCATCTGACTTCCTGACCCATTTCTTGATATGATCTTGTCGCATTTCATTGACCTTCTCTTTTCCTTTATCATTTGATCCATCATTGCTAACTGGTGGTTTTTTGCTTCTACAGAACTTAGCTATATGTCCAATCTTGTTGCATGCATAGCATGTAACATTGTTCTTTTGAATTGCTTTGCTATAACCAATATAATTGCTTGACCTACACTGATTAGCCATATGTCCAAATTTTCCACATGCATAACATTTTACATTCATTGCGCAATCTTTTGTCTTATGACCATACTTATTGCATTTAGAACATTGACCGGGAGTAGAATTATAGTTCTGATTTGCTCTATTTCTACATTGCCTAGCCATGTCACCAAATTTGTTACAAACAAAGAATCTACCATTATATTTGTAAGGATTAAAATGCCTTACCGGTGTCTTCTGGTTTTGATCTTCATTTGTAGTACTGGAGCTCTGACCTTGTTCAAATCCAAGTCCATTGGAATCTCCATTCTGTCTTTGGCTTTTCAACAATGCATCAAGTTGTGTTGAACTAACCTTGAATTTGTCAGGTTGTACTCACTTGCAATAGTCAGATCATCTCTTAGAATTGTCATTTGTCTTTCAATTTCTTGTTCATTACTTTGGGATTGCACTAAATCAATTCTCAACATATCATTTTCATGAACCAATGGGATGCATCCTCAGACCTATCTTTTAGAGATCTCCCAAGGTTTTCTTCATTCATCTTTCGGTCTTCAATCTCCTTTGACATTCTCATAGTTAGGGCTTGCATTTCATTCCTCATGACCATATTCTCCTAACTCATCCTTTGGCATCTTTCATTAAGAGCATCTTTCTCTTCATTATCTTGATTTTGTAGAAGTTCCTTCCTCCTAGCTTGAACAAATGATAACCTCTCTTGTAGAATAAGAATGAATTCTTTGGTAGAATTCAATTCATCTTGTAACTTCAAGTTCTTCATCCTTTCAACATCATAATCTTCAAGTGCTACCTCAAGTTGTTTCTCCATACTCATATCCATGGATTCTGGATTCAGGATATCCAGGCTCAAGTAGTTAAACTTCCTTCGAGGCCCAAGGCTTTGATACTAATAGTTGGAATCCAAGAACACTGAGAGGGGGAGAGGGGGGTGAATCAATGTTCTACCGAAATGTTCAATTTTAACCTTATTATAACATGCATTCACTGATCGGTATATCGGTACATATAAGATTGAAAGAAGTAAAGTAATTAATAAGCCAATCACACAAATGAATACCATAACACAGAGAATTATACGTGGAAAACATCAAAGAGGAAAAACAGCGATGGGATTTGTGATCCAATATATCAATCCACTGGCCATATGAAAAGATATTACATAATATGGGGGCCTACACATGTAGGAAGACTTACAGCCTAGAGCACACTACTCATCACAAAGGAGCCTCACTGACTACAGACACTTTGAATAAGAAAACATACAACTAAACTCATATAATGCATCTACTATGCCTGATTGAGTTTCGGTTCAAGCTCTGATTGTTCCAGTTTTGAAACCCTAAACCCTTACCGGAATAACCTATTACATGAATTTCCTCATATACATGATCTTCGCATTACAAAACTGTTGGCATTTTTTATGTTTATGTTGTGATTGTCATTGATGGACACACACTTGCATTGAGATCTCCTTTATATGTATGAGTTAGAGCACAACCGGTATTTGTTCCAACCGGTATGTTGTATTATAGTCTTTAGACTATTGGTGTTTTGCAGAATGTGTTTCCCGGTCTGAAGCGACATGTTGACCCCAAGCAGTACGAGGGATTAAAGCGGCATAACACATTTTTTACCAGTCTTCATTTTTGACAAACCGGCAACCGATATATTGTATGAACCGGTAATACTCTGTGATGAGTTACCAACCAATATTTTGTGATGAGTTACCATCCACTGATTGTTTGACGGTGCCGACACTTTAACAGTGCTTTTTGTGTCGTGTTACCAAGTATGTTCAGGTTCATTGAACCTAGGAAATTGTAATTTAATCCTACAGGACCGACATGAAACCAGATTCCTTTATAAGGACATCATGTCTAGGGTTTTAGGTTGTTGATGTTGTTGTAGCAAAATTTTATGTTGTTGCTAGGGTTTAAGGTGGTTGAGGAGTTGGAGAGAAAATGAATGTGTAGAAGATTGAAGTAATGTTGGAATGCATTAGGAACGAGCTTTCAAGGATCTAACCTAGTAGTCTGTGCTATTAGCTAGATCAAACACTTGTTGATTACTCACATCTTTGACAAGTCTCTAGCCCTTAACCAAGTAGGCCCAAAAGCCTTTTGTAAATCCTCTAACAAGGTGGTTCACATCTGTGGATCTAAAATCCTCTAGCAAGGTAGTCTTTAATCAGACTTATCTCCTAACAGAGATTGAGATTCCTAACAGGATCTGTTCTAGTAAAGAACATTGTAAGACCTTAACCGGTCTGGTTCCTATTCTGCAGATAGTTACTTGTGAGTTCCATCTCACCATGATTTTTCCCATTTGGGTTTCCATGTCAAAATCTCTTATGTTATGGTGTTTTTGCTTCTGTGGGTGAATGCATTATTAGCTATTTGGTTTTCATGTGTGTTAACCGGTTTGTCTGCTAAACTATTTTACCGGTTTACTATTAGTCTTGCAAAGTGCTTAAGTGCAGATATTTTTGGCATACTAATTCACCCCCCCCTCTTAGTATTCATCAATTGGTATCAGAGCCTACCTTTCTATAAGTTTAACCACTTGGAAAGAGATATGGGGGAATACTCTATAAGGAAACTTACTCATCGGCTCACTCAATTTGAGCAAGCCTATGATGATCTTATGGTCAAATACAAGGCATCTCAAGCAAAAAGGAGAGAACATGCTGAAAAGTTGATGGAGCTATCTGAAAATAGTTCTTTAGATGAAGCAAACATGGAAGCCCTAATTGCAGAAGTAAATAAGTTGAATGAATTAAACTCCAACCTGAGAAAGGAGTTGGAAGGACTGACTAACCGGATGTGTCAAGAGCTTGAGAACCGGAGGAAAGCTGAAGATCTGGTGAAAGAAAGAGATCATGAGATGTCCAAGCTAAAACAAGAGATTAGTGCCCTAATTGCTCAACTCCATGCAAGCAAAGTGGAAAAGGAAGACATGCAAGGAGAACTGAACATTGCCATCTCTGAGAATGAAAACCTATTGGAAACAAATGCTGCTATTTCCAAAGAACTCTCCGAGTCAAAGGAAATACTTGCTAAGTTCAACAAGAGTACTGTCAAGCTAGAGCAAAAGCTTGAATCTACCAAACCAGTCAAGAATACCAATGGACTTGGTTATTCTGATCATGAGGAAGGTGAGACCTTTGGTACAAATGTTGGAACATCAAAGAAACAATCGACATCAAAGGATAAAGGTAAGCAAAAGTTTAAACCTGTTTGCTTCAACTGTCTTAAAGAAGGACATACTGCAAATGTGTGTAGGAGTAAGGCTTACAACAATTTTCCTTATTTCCTAAATGATAAGCCTAGATCCTATAGATTCAATGGTAACTATTATGCATGCAACAAGTATGGGCATAAAGCATTTGAATGCAGGTCAGTTATGAACAACATTGGTAGATATCCTCAAAGGACCCAAGGAGCTGGTCCTGAACCTTTTGTGAACCAGAATCACAACCGGTTTAATGCCTTCAATCATCAACAAAGAAGCGGTGGCTATCAAGCGGCAACCAGATGGAGAGAAAACTGTATGTTCTGTCATGGTCATGGTCACACTACTACAACATGCAGAAGGAAGAATGGAAACATGAACAAAGGACCTTGGAGAGCACCTCGATTGGTCTGCTATCACTGCAACAAACCGGGTCACATTGCCAGATTCTGTAGATCAAGAAAGAACATATCTAATGATATACCGGTCACTCCGGAAGGAAACATTGATGTTGACACTGTTCAAGTGGACATGAACAAAACCTAGAAGAAGAAACCAACGGTGTTACAAGAGGAACCGGTTTCTGCAGCTAGTGTGGAAATCACGGAATCGACAAACTAAGCTTCAAAAAAGCTTAGGGGGAGCAAACGGCGAAATGTTTCGAATCCCTAGTTTACATCGGTAAAAGACCTTAACCGACATGTGATACCTGTCAGTTGGTGGAAGACTGGAAATGATGAAAGGAAAATTAGGGTTTACGCCCTAATGGAGGAGCATTAATTGCAGTAGGTGAGGAATATGCTTAAAAGGATTTTTCAAATCATTTCTCACTATCAGTTTTTGAAGCGAAGGAGGTTTTCGAGTGCAGAGCGATGACAAAGCAATTTGTGCTGAGATTTTGAGAAATTCAGAAACCACGAAGGAGATTCAAATTCAAATTGCAAGCGACCAAGTGAAGAACGCAAAGTGGTGATTTTGCAACCGACAGAGTGTGAAGTGAAGGAGAATCTGAAAGCCCTAAATTCACGTGTTTCAAAAGGTATTTCTCAAGTTTTTAAGTTTCTATCATGGCTTCCGCATCTCATACCAGTTCTAGTGCATCTGTCGAGTCTGCAAGTTTTATTCAACACAAGTCTAAGTATAATGCCCTATCTCAAGTACTGGCTAGCGTTATAGTAGAAGAGGGAATCTTAGATTATATTGATTGTAAACTCGAAGACCTAGGGTCTCTTGCTATCCACTCCCAGCTAGGTTTGTTCTGTGGATAGGATAAAAAGATCAAACCAGAGTATAGTATCTTGGAGAAGAAGAAGCTCCACAATGCTGCTTATTTCCTGGAGGATTTCACAGATGATCACATTAGGATCATTCTGAGCAGAGTTCATGGTGACAAGATGTACCTAGAAAGAATGCATGATATAACACCATAAGCAATCCATGTCGTCACTGGTTTCTGCAATACAGGGGATGTGTCAGCCCTAAGGATGGTAAGCAAAACTGAAATGTCCAAGCTCACCAGTTCAGTGAGCGACTCACGAGGTATGACCGTCAATTCTATCAAGGATGATCTGGTGAAGTATGCATGTATGGTGATTGGATACTGGACATTCTCAGCTAGCAGAATTAACTCTGTATCTGCTGCAGCGATAAATGCTGCTTACCGGATGGTCAAGGAGGATGCATCATTTGACCTATGCACTAGTATGCAAAGGCAACTCCTGTTGAATCTGAAGTCGATCAAATAGGATAATGCACTAAGGTTCAAGTTTGGACAACTATTGGTTGGGTTGTTTTTTTACTTTCAAGGATACTTCCCAGGAGTGGGAGACATTCAGTGGTCGGTGGACCAACTGGTTACCAAACAAATAAAGGAAAGTTTGCAAGTAGTGGGAACCGGTTACCCTGAAGTTCTGAACAAGTATTTTGATGAGTTCAGATGGAAAATGAGCCAAAGAATGAGAATATCAGGTGACATCGTCAAGAAATATGAAGACGATATTTGTTTCACCATCAAGGTGGATCAATGCATAATGGAGGCTGTTGAGCCTAGAGTGGAAGAAGTGGAGCCAATGGGCTATGAAGTGATGTATGATATGCTGGAAGGGTATGCCTCTGCCCTTATTGCCTCACCGCTTGATCCTAAGGCAAAGAGAACCGACAACTACCTAGAGAGGATAACACCGGTTGAGGAACCACCAGCAAAGAAAGGAAAAGAGCCTTCAGTGAAGAAGGGAAAAGAAGTGCCATCCGCATCTGCACCGGTTACAACAGCAAGTCCAAAAGTGACCAAATGGTCATCGGCCAAGAAGAAACTGGAAGCAACACCAGCTAAAGTCTTCGAGAGGAAAAGGAAGACACAAAGCGATACATCAGACTCAGAGGAAATTGTGTCTGAGGAGCAACCCAAGAAGGCAAGACAAACAAGAAAGAAGACAAAGAATGAACCGACATCATTTGCACCGGTAAATATAGATATCTCTTCCTATAAACCTTTGACACATTGTCAAAGAACAATAAAGAATATTAGGAGAAAATTGCTACATGATTTAATTGAGTATTTTGATGACTTTAATGATGATGAAAAGGAAGTGGTTGAAAAGGAAATAATTCAGTATTTATGTGTTAATGACCAGTCGCCTTCAGAAATTAGATCTGAAACACCAAATTCTTTGTATAAGTCCTTAGACAATAAATGGCGCATTGCCATAGAGCAGGAACAGGAAATGAGGGAAAAAGTTTTTGCTGAACATTTTCTTGATGTATCAAATTCGGAACTGTTCGATGTAATGAACAAATACAAAGGTGTTTTCTTCATGAGAAGAAGAAGACTCCTGTTACTGGAAGGGAAGGGTAAGGAACTGCTCAAGGATACATACACTCATGCTCTAGAAGCTTTGAAGATGCTTCAAGTGGCTGAAGCCAACTGACAAGCTGAGAAAGAACCGGTTATATCCAAACCGGATGAAGTACTTGATGATGAAGGAAATCCAGTTGATGAACCGGCCGATATTATTGATGTCGATGCCCTGGACGTAGAAGATGTTACTCAGGAAACACCATTTGAGGCAACAGGACAGGAGCAACAAGCTGAATAGGTTGATAAGCAAGCCGAGGACAGACAGGAAGCGGCAAAGGAATAGGCCGAGCAGAGGAAAAAGGATGAAGAAGAGAAGAGGAAAAAGGGTGAAGAAGAGAAGAAGAAGAAGGATGAAGAAGAGAAGAAGAAAATGGATGAAGAAGAGAAGAAGAAAAAGGATGAAGAAGAGAAGAAGAAGAAAGATGAAGAGGAGAAGAAGAAAAAGGATGAAGAAGAGAAGAAGAAAAAGGATGAAGAAGAGAAGAAGGAGAAAGATGAAGAGGAGAAGAAGAAGAAGGATGAAGAAGAGAAAAAGAAGAAAGAAGATGAAAAGAAAAAGAAAGAAGAGGAAGATAAGGAATAGGAAAAGAGGAGAGAAGCAGAGAAAAAGAAGAAGGAAGAGGAAGAGAAAGAAGAGGAGAAGCGGAAGTAAGCAGAAAAGAAAAAGGTTGAGGAAGACAAAGCAGAGGAGAAAAGGAGAGAAGTGGAGAAGAAAAAAGTAGAAGAGGATAAGGAGAGAGAAGCGGCAAAGAGAACCCAGATGGAAACTCTGAAGGCAACCAGTAGTCAAGCCAAACCGGCTGACCTCACCAGTCCTATCGACCTCCAGTCTGCAAGTGAAATGGAGCTGATGCAGAGCATAAAAGTTGCCCAAGAATGGCTTGAAAACATATGGAGGAAGAAGGAGCAGGATGTAATTTAAGCAGCTATGGACACTCTTACCGGTTTGATACCTGGTACTAACCTTCCCAACACTGAATCATCACTAGCCAAACTAAATCTCCTATGCATAGTAGTAGATGATCAAGTGCAGAGCCTAGAAGAGGTAGCAGAGGCAAATGTCAAGAAGGAGCATCAAAAAGCTCTTAATATAGCTCTGGTGAAGAAGTTGAATGAGCTCCGATCTGAACTGAAAAAAGAACAAAAGGATATAAGGGACGCTATGGATGAGGGGAATCTGCTACTCAACAAGATTTGCCAACCCCATCTCTTCTATGATGATGTGCTAGCTCAAAAGCAAAAGCTTCAAATAGACTTGCAGTCCTACATGAGCACATTCAAGCCACCTTATGATTCCTTTACAACTTATGGGCAAACCATTCACCGGTTTCACATCCAGTCAGCAAAAATGGAGCAAGAGATCAACACCCGGTCTAGAGAATTGCAGGAGCTACAATTGGTTCTACTCCCACGATTGCAAATTCTTGAAAAGTGCTATCTACATCTGGATGCCTTAACAGTTACACAGGAGATGAGCACAATTGATGCCATGTAAGAACAGATCTCCCAGATGCAGACAGAGAAAGAAGTAGCCACCTCCCTACTTGAGTCTTGGTCTTTATCAATGAAACAATCCTTGGAGGACTTTAAATCTGTTTTTGACAAGTATTATTCCTTATTGTCATAAACTTTTATTATTTTAATATCAAATGAAAACAGGGTTGTTCAACTGTACTTTGTCATTGCTGGCAAAGGGGGAGAAAAATTCTATTTGGGAGAAGTATCTGGTAATCAAAATTTTGATATATGCTCTGAATATCTCAATGTTTATGCTCTATATGCAAAAGTGTTATACATTGTACTGTTAAAGGGATAGTGTATATGCTTAGGGGGAGCAATTTTGCTAATGGCATGATTTTGTTATAAAACACTTAGATGTCAAAATTTTATTTTCCAAGTGTTGCCATCAATGTCAAAGGGGGAGATTGTTGGCATTTTTTATGTTTATGTTGTGATTGTTATTGATGGACACACATTTGCATTGAGATCTCCTTTATATGTATGAGTTAGAGCACAACCGGTATTTGTTCCAATCGGTATGTTGTATTATAGTCTTTAGACTATTGGTGTTTTGCAGAATGTGTTTTCCGGTCTGAAGCGGCATGTTGACCCCAAGCAGTTTGAGAGATTAAAGCGGCATAACACATTTTTTACTAGTCTTCATTTTTGACAAACCAGCAACCGGTATATTGTATGAACCGGTAATACTCTATGATGAGTTACCAACTGACATTTTGTGATGAGTTACCATCCATCGATTGTTTGACGGTGCCGACACTTTAACAGTGCTTTTTGTGTTGTGTTACCAAGTATGTCCAGGTTCATTGAACCTAGGAAATTGTAATGTAATCCTATTGGACCGACATGAAACCAGATTCCTTTATAAGGACATCATGTCTAGGGTTTTAGGTTGTTGATGTGGTTGTAGCAAAAGTTTATGTTGTTGCTAGGGTTTAAGGTGGTTGAGGAGTTGGAGAGAATATGAATGTGTAGAAGACTGAAGTAATGCTGGAATGCATTAGGAATGAGCTTTCAAAGATCTAACCGAGCAGTCTGTGCTATTAGCTAGATCAAACACTTGTTGATTAATCACATCTTTGACAAGTTTGACGCCCTTAACAGGGTAGGCCCAAAAGCCTTTTGTAAATCCTCTAACAAGGTGGTTCACATCTGTGGATCTAAAATCCTCTAGCAAGGTAGTCTTTAATTGGACTTATCTCCTAATAGAGATTGAGATTCCTAATAGGATCTGTTCTGGTAAAGAACATTGTAAGATCTTAACCGGTTTGACCTTAACTGGTCTGGTTCCTATTCTGCAGATAGTTACTTGTGAGTTCCATCTCACCATGGTTTTTCCCATTTGGGTTTCCACATCAAAATCTCTTGTGTTATGGTGTTTTTTCTTCTGTGGGTGAATGCATTATTAGCGATTTGGTTTGCATGTGTGTTAACTGGTTTGTCTGCTAAACTATTTTACCAGTTTACTATTAGTCTTGCAAAGTGTTTAAGTGCAGAGATTTTTGGCATACTAATTCACCCCCCCCCCTCTTAGTATTCATCAAAAACATCATCACGTACTCCTATCATATCCTTCAACATATTCTTTCATCACACAAAATAATCTAATCAACTAACCTATATACCCTTACAATCCTTCATGCCTCATGTCGACGTACATAGATAATTACAAAATGAATATACATGTCAGTTCATTACATAAATACATAAATATCAAAATCAAATGTTGATTGTTGGATCTCCCAAATGATGTTGGCCTCCAATACCAGTATCCTAAATGTAAGTCATGTCATCCTCCAATGCTGGTACCCAAAGAATCCTTCCTATCAGTGAAGATACTTGCCAGTGCCAGTGTCAGTGAAGTGTCTGTTAGTGAACAACCAAACCAAGGAATGAAAGCCAACATATGAAACCAATCAAATGATGTCAATTTCCAACAATAAAAGGCCAAACAGATGGCCAAGGGCTACTCCTAAAGAGAGGGAGTTGATTTTGGTGAAAAATTTCTCTCTTCTTGCAAAATTGACTTCTATTAGATTCATATTGTGTATTACGGTTGCTTGTGATTTCGAGGTAGAGAAAATGGATGTTAAGGCTTCTTTCTTGTATGTGGATATTGAGGAGGAGATTTATATGTGATAGCTTGATGGTTGTGTCATGAAAGGTAAAGAATGGTTGGTTTGCAGGTTAAAGAGATCTTTGTATGGCTTGAAATAGTCACCCAGGATGTGGTACCAGAAGTTCAATACTTTTGTATTGAAATTAGGCTATAAGAGGAGCGAGGAAGATCATTATGTTTATGTTAAGGTGATCGATGACCAGATACTAATCATTGTCTTGTATGTTGATGACATGTTATTTATTGGTAACAACAAGGTGATGATTAGAGAATTTAAGGCTTAGCTTTCTGGCACATTTGATATGAAGGACTTCGGGCTACCAAATATATTCTTGGGATGGATATCAATAGAGATTGGGTTCATAAAAATATTTGGTTAAGCAAAAGTAAGTATGTTGATACTATTTTAGAGAGATTTAATGTGCATGACTATAAGCCGCTTATTATTCCATTTCCTATTGATGCTACGTTGAGTTTATAAATGTGCTTCAGTTTTGATGGTAATGGTGAGGATATGTCTAAGGTATAGGACTTATGTTAGTGCCATTGGGAGTTTAATTTATGCAATGCAGTAGACTAGATATAGTCCAAGCAGTGGGAATTCTGAGTAAGTTTATGTCTAATCCTGGTAAAGAGCATTGAAATCTTGTTAAGTCAGTGTTTATATATTTGTGATGTACTTCTGATTACTATTTAGTTTATCATGGTATTGATGATGTGGTTAAGTGATTAGAGATATAGGGATTTGTTGACATAGATTAGGTAGGAGACTTGAACAGTCCAAGTTTCGCTAGTGGCTATGTATTTACTTTGTTTGGAGGAGTGTAGTTAGCTGGATGAGTAAGAGGCAACCCACAATTACTTTGCCCACCATTGAAGTAGAGTATATGGCTGCTACTCATTCCTCTAAGGAGGTGGTATGGCTATAAAGACTTGGTATTGACATTGGTTTTGATTGCTAGACTATGAGGATTGAATGTGATGGTTAGAGTGCTATAGGTTTGGCCAAGAATCCCATGTATTATGCACATACTAAACATGTTAATGTTTAGTATCACTTTGTGTAAGAGATGGTTAAGAATGGAAAGATCTTGATAGAAAAATTTGACACTTTGTAAAATGTTGTAGATTCTCTTATGAAGCCAGTGACTGCAAAAAATTTCATTTGGTGCAGGAAGGCCATGGGCCATGATCACTATACTTGATTTTACTTTTTATGTATCCTTGGATGTACTTTCTACGTATAATGTTAAGTGGGAGAATTTTAGGATAAGGTGACATTACCCTTGCAATCTTAAGCCATTCATAAGTCTCCATGTTCCTTGGAAAGTGTTTCTTAGGACATGTGAGAAAAATATTAAATATTTGTACTTTATGGCTGCTTGTAATTGCATTTTCAAGAGGTGAACATAAAGAGGTGATAAATAATAATAAAAATAAGAAAAATACACTCCTTCCCATGTCCATATTGAGACATGAAGGGTCATGCATAAAAAGACCAAGTTTGGGAGGAAAAAATGTGTCAATTTGGGGATCTGAATAGTCACCACAAGCTACAGAGCACTCAAAATGTGTAAAGACTAAGTGGCTTTGGGTTAAGAACCCATGAGGAATCACTTGAAGAGTTATTTATTACTTTATTGTGTCTATTGGATATTCCTTCTCCAAGGCATGGGTTTTCACAAGTGGTTTTGAACCCCTGTTTTGAGGAAACAACAATGCTTTTTCCTCTCCCATTTGGCTATAAATTGGAGGCAAGACATATTTGTTTCATCATAGTTTCTTTGAGGTTTCCAAGTAGTTTTGGGATCATTTGGAGAAGTGTAGTGAAGTGTATTATTGTGATGTTCTCTCTTTTGAAGAATAATAATATACTTGTTGTCATTCTCTAGTAGAGTTTTTCCTTGAAAGGGTTTCTCCACATAAATTTGGTGATGATTGTTTTTATATTTATGTTGAATGGTGCAGTAGCATGTTCATTTCAAATTTAGTTTCATATTTGGTAATTTTTTCAAATTTGTAATCACATAAGAAAGTTAATATTGTAAGCTTTCTTCACCTTGTTTCTCAACACTTTAGTTCAAAATTGATTGTTCTACTTCTAATGCATATAATAAATTGCAATTCAAAAGTTATAATCAAAACAACAAACATTTATCTACCAACCACCAAAATTAGTTAAGCATATTTTTTATTATCTCAAAACTTTTGGTATATAGTCTATCCTAGACCCTTAATTAAATTAGCTAATTGTCATATTCATTAAACTTAAATTTTTAGAAAAAGTTTATTTATTTATTTACACATATTTTTAAATTACAATCACCTATATAAATAAACTATTAATCTTAATAGAAGATTTGTTTCTGATTATAAATAGATAAATTATAAAAATACTTCAATTTAATTTTTAATATTAATATGATCTCCTTATGAAGACATGCGTTAATTCAAATGTAAAAGTTGGACCTTTAATAATGTTCATCTAAAATAACATAGAACATAATAGAATAGAAAACTTTTAATGAGAGACGACAAAAGATAATTTATAAAATATAATTTTTTCTTTAAAGATTTTAATTAAAGCAAACTGTTACAAATTGATAAAAACTTATAATTTTAAAAAATAAATAGATGACAATTATTAATATTTTAATTGTCATGTTCTATTTTATTTAAATAAGAAATAAAATTTAAAAAACACACCCACTTAAACTAAGAATATGAAAACAACTGCAAGCCCACGTAGGTTTTAGGGTGCATTGCACTCAGGGGGAAGACCCAGAGGAAATCTTCTAGTATCAGCACAGTAATTGTAAATCATATAATTCTGTTGCACCCATTTCAGCCTTTCTTGTTGGGTGTCTTGGTTCCACCATTTGTGTTCAGAAGCAACACTACAAGATGGTGGGGAGGCATTCTTTTTAATCTTACAGGCTTCTACTTTAAACTTGCGGAAACATGCAATGAAGGGAGCACTATTCCAGTCTGTTTTCACAAGCCCTCCTCTGGTTGCCCAGTCCTCTCCATTCCAAAGGCTTGAATACATTCTCATTGCCTGTTTGTTTGGATATGCCACACCAAGCTCCTCATTGTTATGGAACACTCTAATTGGACTTCCATCTACTAAGAATCTGGAACAACACAGATCAATCATATCATTCTTACACTCTACACATGGGCAAGAATGAGCCCATTTGTTCATATAACTTTATCATAAATTTTCTTTACAATTATGTCTACTTAACTTGTTACCTCATTTATAAAATAGTTGTAGAGTTCAGTACGTCTATGACTTACACAATTTGTTGTGGACTCCAAAGTATAGAGTAGGTGTGGAAGTCTTTTGTAGGATCGAACCAGAGATAGAATTGTTGCTCACGATTTCCTTGGCCTTGTGTGAAGACATTGGTGTGTACAATATAAGGATCTCCAGACACATTCCCCAGAAATTCAAAGTCTATCTCATCATGGTTAGGACCTTGTGAAGAAAGCTTCAAAATAGCAATGTGTTAAATGAGGAGTAAAATTGTTATTGATTGTTTGAAAGTTTAAGTAGAGTTTTAAATATCACTTATAAAAGGTAAATTCTTATCATATTACTATCAAGATTCAATTGCATAGTTTTTGAGTCAAACTCATTGATTCATATTTCATGCATAACCCATCTCTGGTAAGAATGAATAGTCTACTTAACACTCATTGCATCTAGGTGATACCCACAAGAATGAAGCATCGAGACTTCCCAAGAAATCACCTATCCCAATATTACTTCAACTTAAACAGATTTAACCATAAAATTTCTCCCAAAACTTGACTCACTTAACTTACTATCTTATTTACAAAACCTTCAACAAATACTATGCTTTATAAACATTCACAAATGAAACAACTATTTATATGTTTATACCTAAATAAAATATAAATAAACTGTTTGATGATTAAATATGATCGATGTTTAAGTGAATAATAATACAATACCCAACACACTTTGCAAATAACATACTAGAGGTAATACAAACTTACATAATAAGCAGTAACAGTGCCTGCAGAGTTTCCAGGAACCAGTTTGATTTGCATATCAATTTTTCCAAAGAGATACTCTTTCTTGGATTGACAACCAGCACCTCCATGAACAGACAGAGATACAACATCAGCCATTGAGTAAGATAGTCTTACTGTAAGAGAGAAGATTGCATCATATCTATTATGGTATAGATTATAATACTTTCAGGAAATCCTACAAAGTTGCTACAGTGCAATAAGAAGCTTAAAACTCAAAATCTTGATAATACCAGACGTGTTGTCAAGGAGAAGGTTCAAACTTCTTCCATTCTCAAGTATGTTGGCATGTTCATAACCTCCCCAAGTAATATCAAAATCAGTGGAGAAATTGGCATTAGCAGACGCAGAGCAGAAAAGTAGAACCAGAACTAAAAACACTTGGGCAACTGCATAATAGGCCATGCCTGCACTTCCAAACAAAACTAATATTGACATCCTTGGGTGGCTCTGGCGAGCATAAACTTATAGCTGAGTATGGAAGTAAGAAGATTCCAAATGTTAACAATTATTATAACCAGCTCAAAGAATTATTTGGTTGGTGGTATTGGAGTAGAAATGGGGAAGCACTGGTGATCACTACCACTTTCCATTGTAGTGGATTCCACCTCAATTTCATGACACAAGGCGACCCTTTTAAGGCTGGCTCTACTTATTTAAAGCACTTGCCTTTTCAGAATTCATGCACTTGCCATTAACTTGCTCTATGAAGGAAATTCAAATGTCTATAAATTAAGCAGTTTTACTCCAAAATTTTCAGTAGACTTCTCAAAGAATGTGTAAATCCTTAAATTTAAATTGTTGTCATCAAATGAGAACAAAAATGTAACAGGAGGCAACATTATAGTATAAGTTAAGATAAAAAATACTATATATAACCAAAGTATATACACTTTTCTCGTTTAGTATTTTAACTCTTAACTTATATTATAATGTTCCCTCCATTACATTTTTGTTTTTTAACATATAATTTGATTATTTTGATATATTTAGTGGTCCAAGATTCAATCAAGTAATCAAACAGATCATGTCATTCTGTAAATAGAGTTTGTTTGATTTGGTTGCCATCAATCTATTTATTTTGGGCATATTGGAACTACAATAAGTTCTCATAGATATGATCTCTAGTGCCATCACATCCCCTAAACATGATCATTGGTGCAATGATGTCCCCAACTTTCCAAATTAATTTTCTCACATTCCAAGGCCACAATCTAGCAATTGACTTGTTACTTGTTAGAGTGGGGTATCAATTTTAAAATTATACATCTACCTAGGCTATGTATTTAAAAGCATCATCCTAAGGCATTTGCATATCATCAAATAATCATGAATTAGAGATTGCAAAAGTACAAAAGTAGTTCCCCTCTTACAAGTACATCAATCATCAATCATCATTCATCAATCATCAATCATCAATCATCAATCATCATTCATCATTCATCATCTGTCAATATGACCAACAATCAAGCAAGCACTTATTCATTGTCAAATCACACTCCCACTAAACTTTTGAATGTGATAATTTATTAGCTTGCATCATTATTTAGCAATTGACAATTGATCAATACACATTCATTGTCATCCTTCATTATCTTTATTGCCATCACATTATCACTTTTGGTTTCACTATTAATTTAGCCTTCACATATAAGGAAGCCCTAAAATTCAATTCGTTTATATCAAGCCTCATGATACTCCTTATCATTATAAGGCTAAAAGTTACCTACTTTGTAATCTCTTCTTTATGTTTCTCCTCTTATTTTAGTACCCATCCATAGACACATTTTTTAGGACTCATTTCACTTTCTTAGCCTAAACTTGGCATTGATATGTTTTATGCTATCTCTAGATCTATTTCCATGCTTAGAATTATCTCAAATGTTTTAGGTCAAAATTCAATATCAAGACAAAATGTATTTAAACACTAGAGATCATAATGAGCACCTAGACACTATAGTCTAAAGTAATTCCAATTAGTTCCAACTCTTGTGTCATGAAAACTATAATCTAAGATTTCCCTAGTTCCATATCAAACAATCATTTCAAATAGAGTGTAGCATAAAAATCCAATCTTCATAAATTTTTATCATTAAGGGATTCTCTATCATGTGTACTACTACTATACTAGATTTTTCTTTTGCAAGTATCCATACTAAGTTTTCAAGCCTATTAGACCCATTCTCCATAGATGAAGCCTATAAATCTCGATTATTGAAACTTATGTTAATGATTTCCACCCTTTCCCTCCATCATTAGATTACAATATTATTCCTTTATCCTTTAGAGCCTTTTATTTTTAAAATATTTCTCTAATCCTCTATTGTTGTCATATCCCTTCTCCAAACTATCGAATTTCATTAATATTTTGTACTAATTAAATCTCCCAAGGAAAACAAATAGAAAATAGGATGAGAATATAAATTTTCTAATATTTAGTTATATTGAAATTAAATAAATTGTTTTACCAATTTATGCCACATATTTTACAACATATTAACCATTGCTTAGTTGGCATAAGTAGTTGGAGAGATAGTTATCTCTCACCTCTCAGGTAGTTGTGATTTTGAATGAACCTCTTCCCTCCATTTTAAGGGTTTATTTCACTCAAATTCTTTTATACATACCTTCATTTTGATCAAATCAATCATCTCTTTATTTTCTTGCAATTCCTTTTGTTTGTTGTTTCATTTTTCGCTATAGTTTGCTAGCTTACTTTGACATGGTATCAGAGCTTAGGCTGAAGCGAATGAAATGCATTTTGGTTGACTACAAGTTGCAAGCAAATTGGATGTGAAGGCTGAAAATTTGGGTTGAGGTTTACAAATTTTGCAAATATTTGCTTTATGTTAGCAATATTTGTTATCTACATGCAAATTTGGCATGCCATATACAAAATTAGCATGGATCTATGAATACATTGCAATTATCCAGTGAAATTTTATCAATCTTCACAAAATCTCCTATTTGGTAAATATTTGCAAAGGTTGTATCAATCTTCTATCATTTTCAAGGATTTCCTTTTCCTTTGTTGAGTTGTGTTTTTCATAACTTGAGGTCACTTTTGCATAGAATTTTCCTCCATGCAAGTACACATGCATCCATTGGTTATGATCTATTCTATATTTAAAATGGTACATCTTTTAAGAATAATCTCTCCTTAGTGAATGTGTGCAACCCTTCACTAATAATCCACTTTTTTCTAATAGTAGGGAAGGTGTGTATTCTTAGTCTCCTTCCCCTTTCAAATACGTCATCCATATTAAATATATCCTCTATTTTTTAGAGGTATATATCTTTAGGAGAATATCTCTTCCTTCTTGCACCCCTCAAAAGGATTCCTTTACACTTGTTGCAAGACATTACTTTTACAACTATCTATTCCTCACTTCAAAAGAGTTACACCTCTTTGGCATGGTTTGTATGTACATCGTTCCTTAAAGGATGTCTCCTTAGTGATAAAGGTGTTTATCCTTGTCCTCTCTTTCTACCTTAAGACATAAACATAGTCCTATGTTGACATCTTAAGGGGGGTCATATATGTGGCCTCCTTGTTGCTTATTCTTAATTCAATGTTGTAGGATTTCCTTACAAACAACAAGTTTTGTTTGGTTATCCATTTTTATATATTGTACTATTTTTCAAGATGAGTTGACTAGCATAACACAACTTTCTAAACCTTTCAAATCTTTCTTTTCTATGTTTCAGGATGAGTTGAATAGCATAATACAACTTTCTAGACCTTTCAACTATTCATTTTCCATTTTTCGGGATGGGTTGACTAGTATAACAAAACTTGCTAGACCTTTCAACTCTTCCTTTTCCATTTTTTAAGATGATTTGACTAGCTTAATACAACTTTGTAGACTTTTAAACTCTTCCTTTTCCATTTTTCAGGATGGGTTGACTATCATAACACAACTTGCTAGACCTTTTAACTCTTCCTTTTTCAGTTTTTCAAGAGGAGTTGACTAGCATAACACAACTTTTTTTTTTTTTTTTCAAGATGGGTTGACTAGCATAATACAACTTGCTAGACCTTTCAACCCTTATTTCCTTCCGACACAAATCACATAACAAAACACAACTTGTTGTCCCATGAGAATTTGTACTTTCATCGATCACCTAGCATAACACAACTTGTTATCCCATGGAATCCATGTTCCTTATTTTTCTCTCAATGGATCAACTAGCATAACACAACTTGCTAGCATTTGGAATCCATGTTTCCTTTCTCCTTCCCCATGAACCTGGATAGCATAAAATACTTTTCTAGTCGATGGATCATGTTTCATCACTTGATGCATGCTTTTTCTCTTTTCATGCGACTATTTGTGCTCTTTTAATAACGTTTTTGAAGCTAGGAAATCGGAAATCATCAAAAATTCAAAATACTAATCTAATCCAATCATGAAAGCTTAAATGTAATGATCTATCCTAAACACACTCAATAAAGACACAAAGACAAAAAATTCAAAACTAAATACTATGCAAACCAAACGTAGATCTGAATGCTTCCTTCATGCGGCTCCATTGTTCTTCTTTCCTCTCCAAATAGCCTTTGTTTGTGGATCTCACCTTCAAGTGCATACACATGAGATAAAAACAAATAGACAAGATTATGGCGCAAGAGTACTCGAAATGTGATTTGACAAAGTGATTAGAAATTCGATAATCTGATTAGGGATTAGATTGAAGAAATTCATCCAATTTATAGAGAAATTGGAGAAAAAGATCAAATTAGCATGATTCAATTCAAATAGAAATTGCAAATCAAAAATGTCAATTATGACAATTTATGACAAATTATGCACTTTCTATGCAAAATTTGATTGATTGATAATTCATGACAATTTATGACAAATTTCTATGTCAAGAATTGATTGATTGTCAATTATGAAAAATTATGACAAACTTCTATGTCATTCCCATGAAATTAGGAGAAAAATAGGAGAGAATTGAAATTAGGAATTAGAAAATAGAAAATTAGAAAATTGTTGAAAATTAGGAAATTAGAAATTAGGTAAATTAATTAATAATTTTTCATTTATTAATTAATTCATAAATAGGGAATTAATTAGCCAATTAAATAAACATTTAATTGTGACAAGAAGACCTAGGATAAATAAATAAATTATTTAACCTAGAGGGAGAATGGAGAGAAAATGACAAACAAGGTTAAATTAGAAATGCAAGGACGACAATTAGGTCTTGATATAAAATTGATTTGATGTTGATTCGATCATGATTTTGAATTGATAAATGATTTGATAAACAATTGAGATTGATTGACAAATTGACCAATATTGACAAAGAGACCAAATTGATATGCGCCAATTGACATGATCGAAGAGGACAAGGATCGATGACGAATCGATCGTAAAATGACAAGATTGACAAGTTGATAAGAGATTGACAAGATTGACCAAAATCATGATCAAAGATTGCTATCGACAAGACCTAATTCGAAAGCGAGAAAAACTGAAGAATGCAGAAGAAGGACTCGATGCTCGCAAATGATAAAGACCAAGTGCGTGACATAGGAGAAATGTTAATGCGACGCAAAAACCTAAAATGAGGCAATGCGCAAATGTTAAAGTATGATTCCGCAAGCGTTGACCATTTTTAGGTGTCTACATTTTGCCCCTCTTTGAGACAATGCGATTTTAAGCGTTGTTTCAAAGAACAATAATGAAAATGCCTCAAACAATGATAATGACATATGCATGCCCCCTCGAGGAATTGGCCGGAAACATGCAAAGAAGAGGCCAATTGATCAATAAAAATGATAGGATCGAACGGACCGACAATCGAAGATTGGATGCACGAAGGACAAGCAATTGAAGATGCAAAAGACCGCAACCAACATGAGATGGAGAGAGTGCATGTCCATCTATGCACTGACAAAGATCTATCTGAACTGACGGAAGAAATGTTAGTAAGAAGAAATGAGACAGAGGACAGGTAGAGACAAAGAAAAACTTGCTTTCAGTAATGCACTTTGTAGGTGAGAACCTTTATTTTAATGTAGCAAAATGGATGCGTAGCATCATGGCATTGAAGGCCAAAGCTGAAATGCAACCCTTTTTGCAAAAGACAGACACATCGCAGACAAACAACAATCACAACAAAAAAAGAAAGAGACCATGAACCATCCTGGTCACTCTAAATCACTCAGTGACATCATCGAGCAACATAGGAACATGATCGAAGCCAAAGATAAAATTAGTAAAAAGATAAGATGCACAAATTCCAACAAATCAAACAAACACCTTGATCTTCGTTGTCAAAAGTTGAAAGTGCTGATAGGACGATCATGCTGTCTGGTTTCAGGAATTGCGGTACCTCGTCTAAGATGAGACATAGTCTGGTTTCGAGTATACCACACCCTGTATAAGACCCATGATAGAAGTGACAAGGACAAATGATATTGATGTTGATGTTCGATTGAGAAGACAATTGTGATCAGTTTGAATGTCTGGTTTGAGTGAAAAAGTTCATCTGTTTAAGCGTGATTTCAGTAAAGCACAGTGTTGGATTGCGAGTCGTTGGATGTATACTCAATGATTTGTCTTATGCACAAAAGGGATATATATTATTGCAAAATGCTTGTTTTTGGATTTTAAAATTTTTTTTGTTTATTTTTTCAGGACTTTATTTGACTTTTTAGGGATTTTTTCAGGACATTATATGATTTTTTGGGATTTTTTCAGGACATTTTTCAAATTTTTTGTGGATTTTTTTCAGGACATTTTTCAATTTTTATGATTTTTTTCAGGACATTTTTCAAATTTTTATGATTTTTTAAGGACATTTTTCAATTTTTATGAATTTTGCCCCCAGTGTCTAGCAAGGCAAGGAATATGACAGGTGAATAAATAGGCTTTCTGAAATGTTGGTGGATAGAGGGAAAACAAAGGCCTTTTATCATGGAGACAATGCGGATGCAATTTTCAAGGGCTATTGCATGATGGGATGAGAGACTGGATATGACAATGTAAAGTAGTGACATGGCATGAGGGACATGTCAAGAGGTTTTTGAAACCATGTTTAAATTTTGCGTCCTTATGTCAGATCAAGATCAAGGAATGAAAAAGAGTGTATGGATAGTGATAAGATATGGATAGGATAAGAAAGACCAAGAATGGATAAGGGACATGGACTGAAGGTCGGGATAGGATACGGGATAGTGGCAGAAAGTTGCAATAAGATAGGTGTAAAGCGGAAAAATCGAACCCTAGTTGTTCCCCCCACTCCACTCCAAGGAGAGAGAAGGGAGGTCCCTAGGGTTGACGGTTTTCACTTAGGAGAGACTTTACATTCAAAAGAGGGGTTGAAACCCACAAGATCCAATCCCATGCAATGTAAGACTGGATTTTAAATGAGTTTCAAGGGTTAAGACATCAAGGATACCCTCTTTTGTAAAGAATGTAGATAGAATGATTGAACTAGGAATGCATGTAAAGTAGGAAAGATTCGCTTATAAACAGAGATAGGGATACAGGATGAAGCTACGGACCTAGAATTAGTAGTAAAATGTCGAGACGATACTGTTCTACAAATTTGAGCGAAAGTTGACGGGACGATGGCACCCGGAGTGCACACGGTCCTCCGAAAAATCCGCGAAACGAAGGGGGATCTGTTCGTCTCTGCACAAGGATTCCAGATCTTCAATTACAACCGCGTACCTGCAACCTACACACAGAAAAGAGAGGACGATTGGGGGGTTAGGGATTAGGGGTTTGCCTTTAGGTTAAACCCCGGTTTTGGAATTAACCAAGAAATGAGAATGCTGTAAATGTAAATGTTTGTAATGTAAACAAGTACTGATACCTTGTTGTAAGAATGTTTGTATTCTTACATGCGAAGGTGTAATTATGTTGTATGTTGTAAGTGATCTCCTCTTCAATGATTGAATCCTTGTCTTGAATGCAACACTTAGCCTTGAATGGAGACTTAGAATGCTCAATTGCTTGAAGGAATGCTTGAATGCTTGAATGTTTGAATGTTTGAATATCGCTTCCGCCTTTTGCACACATATGTTTCCCTCCCTTTTTTGGAAGAGGAAATGTAGTTTATATACTTGTCAATTAGGGTTGAGAGACTGATTTTTCTGACCTTGGGCCGACATGGGAACATTATTTTCCGAATTGCAAACTTAAAGGCCCGATGCCCAACAAGAGACCGGGCCCAAAATAGGGCCAGGGACCAGGGCGCTGGGCGCCATGGTCCTGAGGGACCAGGGTACTAGGCGCCATGGTCCTGAAGGACCAGGGCGCTGGGCGCCATGGTCCCACCTCCCGGGACAGCAGGGTGCAAGGAGGATCAGGCCAAGGTGCAGAAATATGTAGTTTTTGGTGTCGTAAACAGGTTTCGGGGTCTCCATTCAGGTTCAACATTGTGCTGCCATCGTGAAGACCCAAATGTAGTCAAAATTGCAAGTGTCACAATTTTAGGATGCTACATTTAGCCCCCACTTTAGCGGGAGTATAAGCGTATGCCCATACTTCCGGCAAAGTACAAGGAAACAACATTGAAAAACTTTCACCACGTCAAGGAGGCAAGATACACCAAGCCCCCAGTGGACTAAGGATCTTACGACTTCGATTGACAAAGTAAAAGGGAAGATCACGAGGGAGAACCATGACTGTCAGTAGTAAGGTTCCCTCACTATGAGTCATGTAAGAAAAATACCAACAATTTTCAAGGCAAAGCTAAGTTCGCCAAGAAACTTTCAAGTATCTTGAAGAGATATGGACGGGGTGTATGCCCCCCTACGTTAAAGCGATCGCACATGCCTCATCGGGGGTGATTGCTTTAAGGTAGTGATACATATAAGAAATGAGAAGGGAAAGGAGCACGTTATCACAAGGATTTAGCCCCCAAGTGTGAGATAAACCCAAGGATAATAAACACAAAACACAAAGCACAAGGTGACTTCGCTGTCCTCAGGGTCAGTATGCTATATGATAATTCATGTGTAGCATATGTATGTATGCACAATTTTTGTTCATTCCCCAATCAAGGAAGGTCACCTAGAAGAAGGGAACACATGTGTCTTTTGAGTCAACATGAGAGAGACCAAGAGATCTCAATGCTTTGCATCATCCTCAAGTAGACAACACTAAGGACAACAAATAGAAGAATGAGAATAACACATAGAAGAAGTAACAAAAGAGATCAAGAGAGGAGGAGAGAGTCTGCTATGCTAATGAAACTAGTCTAGCACGTCATCTACCCCCCGATCTTGCTGATCAATATTTCAGGAAGGTAGGGAACACGCTAGAGGAGGAACATCCAACACAACAGATGGAGCTATCACAAGATCCAAACAAGGGCTATGTTCATGTTCCACGCCACGTTGTTCTTGTCTAGGAGCTAGGATAAGTGCTTTAGAAAATTCGTTAGATAAATGGTTATCAATATCAACGTATTCATATTCATTATCAGAATGAAGAGGAGTAACATTTTCATCATGAATAACATTTTCATCTATATCATCATCAAGATTTATAAAAATAGGATCTTTAACTCGCACAGGATCAAGACCATCATGCATCTTATGTTTAGGAGATTTTGGCTCAATTTTCGGCTGAGGAGAAAATGGAATAATACTAGCTAAAGGTGTTTTTGGGGATTGCAAAGTTTGAGAAGCAGCTGCCTGAGCTCTAAGATGACACTTTTGTTGGCGTTCACGTGCAGAACGATTTCGTCTAGTCTTAGTAGGAAGTTGAGAAGAGTGAGGAGGAGGAATGTTCTCATCCTTATCACTTGGGTGTTTAGGTTGTGGTCTCTTAGGTTGAAAAATAGGAGAAGAGGAAGGTCTCTTCTCTCTATAAGAGGAAGGAGGAGGAACTGCTCCATATAAAGGAGGAATATTTGGTTTAGGAAGGAGACCAAGTCCATCATGACGAGGAGGTATAGGTCTACCTTTAGAAAATTTATTAGTCATAGACGTAGTCACATTCATAGGGATGGGTTGGGAATTTTCTTGAGGAAAGACATTAGTTTTATCTTTCAAAGGAAGAACTTCCTTCTCAAGAATGATAGGAATGTCAAGTTTGGGTGTTCTAGGTTCACTTAGAGAAAGGATCATATCTTTTTTCCACTTTTGATAAGATTTGAAAAGATGATCACTCCGCGGTGGAAGGGATTGGAATTGTTTAGGCCAAAAATAATCAATAGGAACACTAGAAGTTCTTTCAGCTGGTTTAAAGAGGCTATGATTGATAGTAACAATTTCACCATTATGGGGAAATTTCAAACACTTGTGAATAGGAGAAGCAATAGCTTTCATGGAAGATAGCCAAGGATAGCCTAGCTTCACACGAAATTGTTCGGATGATGGAATAATAGCAAAGTCTACATCAAGGTACTTGTTATGGACCTCAATAGGTAATGCAATAGAACCAATTGCAGGAGAAGAAAATGCATCAAATAGTTTCACAACCACATTTGTTTCGTCATAGATCACTTGATTCAATTGCAAAGTAAAAAGAAATTCTTCAGTAATGACATTAACCATACAAGAAGGATCAATAAGCACTCCACGACAAGGTGTATTCTTGACTTTTGCAACTATATATAAAGGACCATCAGGTGCCCTGATAGTTTCACCGGAATCAAATGTGATGGAAGGTTCTTTAGGGATTTTCTGCTGCTCTACAAAGTTAATCACATTCGGAGTCATAGACACAAGATCATCAGGTGAGACAGAGGAATCATTAGTATCAATCACATTAGAGGTATGAGAAGGTAATGGATCAGTAAAAATCTTAAGATTTTGGTTAGGAGGAGCTACAGATGTGTTGCCTTTATCATTCACACCAGAAACAGAGATAGTATTATTATCAATCAAATCTTGAATTTTACCCTTTAAAGCAAAACATTTTTCAGTATCATGCCCAGGTTGACGATGAAATTGACAAAAAGACTTGTTATCAAAATAGGGTGAATTAATCTTTGCAGGATCTATTTGCCTTATAGGAGGAAGAGTAAGCACATTTTGTTCCAATAACTTATTCATAATACTATGCAATGATTCGTTCAAAGGAGTAAACTTTCTTTCTTTCTTGAAAAACTTAGAAATAGGAGGCACACCTGATGCTGCATTCACATTGTTGTTGATGATGTTTTCATTGAACTTAATGGACTCTTTGTTCGGTTTAAACTTCCCAAATGGTTATTGACTACTATCACCCTTATCACTCGGAGCCATAGGATTTGCTTGTTCCATTTGACTCACAGTCAGTTGATAATTGTGAAGAGTTGCGCACAACTGTTGGAAAGAAGTAAACTCAAAAAACAAGAGTTTTTCTCTAATATCTTTTTGTAAATTAGAAATAAAGATTCTTTGAATATCATTGTCAGGTACTGGAAAAGAAATCTGAGCATACAAATGCTTATATCTACCAATGAAATCAGTCACTCTTTCTTTAACACCTTGTTTACAATGCATTAAATCAATCAAAGTAACTTTAGGACTTATATTGTTTTGAAATTGTTGAATAAAAGCATTTGCAAGTTGTTCGAAAGAAGTAATAGAATAAGAAGGCAACGAGCAATACCATTGTAGGGCTTTATCTCTTAATGTTCTAGTAAATAGTTTTGCAAGCAACCTTTGGTCAAGCGAAATCGGTACATATTGTTTGAAAGGTCTTAACATGTGTTAGAGGATCACCCTTACCATTATAAAGCTCCAACTGCGGGATTTCAACATGTTTAGGGGGGATAGCTCTAACAATGTCAAGAGAAAGTGGGCTCGCAACATCAAATGTGGGCACACTAAACTTAGATTGATTCATAGAGGCAATTTGTTGCTATAAAGAAGAGACAGTTTGTGCAAGATTGTTAATGGTCACTTCAGTCGAAGAGTTCATATTAGACGTGTTAGATTGTGATGGAGGTATTATGTTGTTGAAAGAAGGTATTGATTGAGAGTAAGGTGGTGGGACACTATGATAGTTAGTCATAGGAGATGATTGGAAAGGAGGAACACTACAAGGAGGAATGGAATGGTTAAATGAATTGCCCCCTTGTGCTAGGTTCATTTGTGGAGATATAATAGGAACACTCATTGAAGGAATGAATGAAGAAGTTGGATTGAATGAAGGAAGAGGGTTGATTGAAGAGGAAGGATTGCCCCCATGACTGGTGATCATAGGTGGAATGTCTTGTATTGAAGTAGTCATTATGTTTGATGTAAAAGTAGGTATACTAGCAATAGGAGTCGTCAAAGGAATAGAATGATTAACTTGAGTAGGAGGTTGTGTATAACCTAAGGTTTCGGCACAACTTTTCGTCGGCATCACATTCGAATCCACAATGTGTACAATACCACGTAAAATATCAATTCCATTCTTAACACTTTGAACCATACGTTTTAGACCCTCAATTAATGAAAGAGCTTGACTATCGGGATATTCTTGAGACATCCATCGCTGAAAATCATCAAATTAGTTATCCAATTTCGAAAGTTGTTCTACAGGGACCTCATGGAGAGCTTCTTCATCATTAAGAGGATTAGAGGAATTACTCATGTCCTCGTTAAAAAGGCCATTCAAATTAGGTTCCATCTCCTCGGTAATTAAACCTTGGAAGGACTTAATTCTAAGGCTTCGTCTAATGGGAATAGTGTAAGTAGGGCTTATTGTTGTTAAACTCATGCACTAAAGAGAGAGAGAAGATTTTGAATTTTAGAGGTAGCAAATTTCAATAAAATCAGCCAATCTCCTAGAGTTAAGCTGTTAAATGCAATCAGGACAATCTCCCGAAATTTCAGAAAAAATGTCGGGGACCGTGGCGAATGGAGTGCACATGGTCCTTGCAACTTTTTTCAAAATTTTCAGGGATGAAAGTTATGATGATTTTAAAGCTAATCTGAAAAAATTGAGTGACTTTACGATCTGTAGATAGGCCAAATTAAAGTTGCAATCTCAAAATTGAACCCTACCAAGATTGTTGAAAAATGCAAAAATTTGAATCTTGAAAAAGAGAGGGAAACTGAAATTTTTAAATTTTATGATTTTAGAGGGAATACTGAAAGTAATGCAAGCTTTGAAATTTAAAAGTTGACTCAATTTCATGCAAAATCCAAATTTGAAAGTGGAAATCAAGGTTGTTGCAACTAAACACTTAATTTCAAAATTCACGAAATGCAAAAATTTGAACAAAGCATTGAAATTTCGAATGAATGCCAACACACTTTTCAGATCTAGGACTGTAAGAAATACAATTTTAACACCAATTTCAATTTCAACAATTTTTGAATGATTATAAGCCTTAATCCAAGCAAATACTAGACCAACTTTGACTTTAATTTTGAAAGTGTTAGAATTAATAAAATCAGCCAAAATTCTGGATTTTAGCAGAAAAATACAGTAAGATCTAGCTCCCAAAATTTCGGAAAAAATGTCAGGGACAATGGTGCTCGGGGTGCACATGGTCCTCGCAACTTTTTTCCAAATTTTCAGAGATGAAAAATATTGTGATTTTGTTGTGGAATCCAAAGTTACAGCTGATTTGGAGGTGTTTTGATCAATGAAATTATCAGTCAAAGGTTGAATCAAGAGGGCTTTAAAAATTAGGGTTTTGACACTTAAACACTTAATTTCCAGAATTAAAGCACAAATATGAATTGACAATTTGCAATAGAAGGGTAGATCTGAAACAAGCATTAACAATTAAACATTTCAAAGGCTCAATTACTAAAAAGAAAATTTTAGGGTTTTTATGCAATTAACCTCTAAAATTTGCAAAAGATCAAACATGGAAATATAATTAAGGAAGCCAATTTTTCAGATCTAACCATGAATAATCAGAATTAGGATGTTCACGTCAGGTTCACCAAAATGTAAAGTGGAAAAATTGAACCCTAGTTGTTCCCCCCACTCCACTCCAAGGAGAGAGAAGGGAGGTCCCTAGGGTTGACGGTTTTCACTTAGGAGAGACTTTACATTCAAAAGAGGGGTTGAAACCCACAAGATCCAATCCCACGCAATGTAAGACTGGATTTTAAATGAGTTTCAAGGGTTAAGACATCAAGGATACCCTCTTTTGTAAAGAATGTAGATAGAATGATTGAACTAGGAATGCATGTAAAGTAGGAAAGATTCGCTTATAAACAGAGATAGGGATACAGGATGAAGCTACAGACCTAGAATTAGTAGTAAAATGTCGAGACGATGCTGTTCTGCAAATTTGAGTGAAAGTTGACAAGACGATGGCGCCCGGAGTGCACACGGTCCTCCGAAAAATCCGCGAAACAAAGGGGGATCTGTTCGTCTCTGTACAAGGATTCCAGATCTTCAATTACAGCCGCGTACCTGCAACCTACACACAGAAAAGAGAGGATGATTGGGGGGTTAGGGATTAGGGGTTTTCCTTTAGGTCAAACCCCAGTTTTGGAATTAACCAAGAAATGAGAATGCTGTAAATGTAAATGTTTGTAATGTAAATAAGTACTGATACCTTGTTGTACGAATGTTTGTATTCTTACATGCGAAGGTGTAATTATGTTGTATGTTGTAAGTGATCTCCTCTTCAATGATTGAATCCTTGTCTTGAATGCAACACTTAGCCTTGAATGGAGACTTAGAATGCTCAATTGCTTGAAGGAATGCTTGAATGCTTGAATGTTTGAATGTTTGAATATCGCTTCCGCCTTTTGCACACATATGTTTCCCTCCCTTTTTTGGAAGAGGAAATGTAGTTTATATACTTGTCAATTAGGGTTGAGAGACTGATTTTTCTGACCTTGGGCCGACATGGGAACATTATTTTCCGAATTGCAAACTTAAAGGCCCGATGCCCAACAAGAGACCGGGCCCAAAATAGGGCCAGGGACTAGGGCGCCATGGTCCTGAGGGACCAGGGCGCTAGGCACCATGGTCCTGAAGGACCAGGGCGCTGGGCGCCATGGTCCCACCTCCCGGGACAGCAGGGTGCAAGGAGGATCAGACCAAGGTGCAGAAATATGCAGTTTTTGGTGTCGTAAACAGGTTTCGGGGTCTGCATTCAGGTTCAATGTTGCGCCGCCATCGTGAAGACCCAAATGCAGTCAAAATTGCAAGTGTCACAATTTTAGGATGCTACAACAGGGAATATGGATGAAAAGTTATAATAAGCAAATGGATAAAGACCAAAAGCTATGATAGACTGAAAGCTGCAAACAAGATGCATGATGCTCATGATGATCCTCAGCCTTGTCAAGATCAAAGGTGGAAAGGGAAATGGACCTGAGGGATGATAGGACAAGGAAGGTAATAGGACATGAAGGAGTATGACATGGTATGATAGGATAATGAAGGGTAATAGGATATGAAGGAGGAAACCTGCCCCCAAGTGTGGTGTGCAAGAAGTTCATAAATTACGCATGACGCCTGTTTGCCAGGTTTTCACCAGTGGACGAATTATTTTTTCTTTACTTTTTTGCTTTTTTTTTGTCTTTTTTCACTTTTTTTTTACTTTTTTTTGGATTTTGACTTTTTCAATAGAAGATGGACACATGATAGGGGATGGAAGGAGGACTCAAGAATCTTTTTGTTTGGATAGTAACCTTAAAAAAAAAATGGACCACGACCTTTAAAAATATGCTCAAAGACGTTGGTAGGATAAGGACATGGAAAATAAGATGAAACTAAGGTGAGGATTTATGCAAAGGATGGGATCAAAGGGATCGAAGGATGGAAAATATACATTGGATAATGGATAGGGTATTGGAAGAATTGGGCTTCACTGGATGGAAATGTAGGCAAGATCGACATTGGCACACACCTTGAGGGGTGATGGACTGATGGAGGAAAGACGTATTTTGGATATTGAGATTTTGACAAAGGAAAGGCTATGGATTTTGGGACATAAGGGCCCAAAATGGATGAAGAAGGTGATGGACGAATAGATTTGAGAGGTTTGGATGGAGGAATAGAAATTTTGGATGCCAAGTTGGATGTTTCTTTAGGCTTTTGTGCTTCAAGGAGCTGCTTAGGGATCCACATGGTTTTTGATTTTTCATGCTTTTGTGGTTCCTTGGAGTGCATTGCTTGCACAAGGGATTTAGGAACCCATATACATTTTGACTTTGTTTTATCTTGCTCAGTGGGCCTTTGTGACCTTTTGGATATTTCTTTTTCTTTATAGATCATATTGTTCTTTGTTTTGACATGTCGATTATATTGGACATGTTGATCCTTCAATACATGTGGATTTCTAGACTTATGACTTTTATACTTGGCATCCAAATTGCTTGGAGGGGGAAAGGAATGCATGGATGGATATGAATGAAATGGAGTTCTTTTGGATGACTAGAAGGTTCTCAAAGATGTGTGCCTTTGCTGACCTTGCATAGAGGATGAAGGGATATAAGGACCTAAGATGGATGGAAGGTATGATGGGGAAGGTGTATGTTTTGATTTTGATGGGGGGATACCAATGTCTTGAGAGTGAGTTGTGTAGACATGACCCTTAGGATCTTCTTTGATATGGAGGGGTTCTTTCTCATGAAGGTCTACTCCTTTGCCTTTATGAATATCTTGACTTGTAGGAGACTCTTTTCTTTAGGAAGAAGACGCGAGTCCATTATGAGGTGGATATGATATGAGAGAAATAATGAGATCTTGAAGTGGATCAGATTGCACCAAAGTGGAAGAACCCATTATGCATGTCGAGGGTTCATGAGCATCTTGCACTGACATGTTAGAATCATGAGGGGGATTAGGATCGTGAGGGGGACTAGGATTGTGTAGTGGACATGGTTCAATGATAGGTTCTTCAAGAGATGGAATGGGAGAAATAATGGGATCATCAAAAGAAATGAGACCTTGGAGTGGATATGTTGGATTAGAACGTGGAGATGGAGGAACAAGTGGATCTTGTGGAGGATTTAAAGGAATAATAGGGTCTTGTGTTGGAAATGAATTTGGAAGGATACTTTGATCTTAACAAGGAGGAATATCATTGAATTCCTCTTTAAAGGTGCTTTGCTCTTGACTTTTAATGGAATCATCGGAAAAGATGGAAGGGATATCTTGATCTTTCTTAGGAAGTGGAATGTCAATGGGATTTGAAAGGACATTGTGTTCTTGGATAGAATGGACAGGAATAATGGAATCATTGCGAGTGTTTGGGGAAATGGGATCCTGGTCAACAATTGGATGGGATGATAAGGTTTCAGGATCTTGATCTTGATCTATTTCAAGACATGTTTCTTCGTGCTCTAAATTATCCTCTTGACATGAGGTTGGACTTTGGATATGCATGGGGGATTCTGACAATGAATCAATGTTTTGGCATGAAGGAAATGCACTTTGAACATTTGTGATGGATTCTGGCAAGGAATCAATGCTTGAACATGAGGAAGAGGGACTTCGAATGGGGTCCTCTAAAACAGGTAATGGCAATAAAGTGCATGGTGGCATTGGGTCTTGTATTTCTAAAACATGACAAGGATGTGCATCATGAATTGGATTATTTTGGCAATCAATTATGGATAGCTCTTGGATAATTGCATCCTTGGGTGTATTGTTTGATGAGGACAATATGGAAGGTTCTTGTGAAACTTCTAAATGTGCAGGGATAGATGCCACTGGAGAGTCAATTTGTTTGTGGGGGGATGAGGCATTGCTAGACATCAGTGTATTATCTTGATCTTCTTCAAAGAACTCACTTGGTAGTTTCCTTAAGAGCATTGCAATAAAGCCACCTTTCTTTCGAGGTTTTGACATAGTTGTATCTGGAATTTGAACTTGTTTGGCAAGAATTTGGTTCTGGTCTGATGTCATGTTTTGATTTCAAACTAGATGTTGATCAAATTGGTTTGACATGTTCAAAATTTGGCTTGGTGTGTGCTGCAACCTTTGTTTTTGAATGTTTGGTTGTGGTTGTTGACATTGATATGTTGATTGAACTTGAACTTGTTGATATTCCACCATTGGTTGAACCATTTGTTGACATTGTATAGTTGGTTGGACATATTGTTGAAATTGAACCATTGGTTGTGTTGGTTGAATATGTTGAACAATTGGTTGTGATGGTTGAAAATCTGATTGATAGTAAACACCTTGTTCTTGTTGTGGAGGCATGTAATGTTGAAATTGATGTTGTCTCTTTTCTTGAAATTGTTTCATCATCTCTATTTGTGAGAGGAGAGCTGGTATGTCTGATCGTTCAAGAAGAGATCTTACATCAATTGGCTCAATCTTTAGATTTCAACCTGGAAATTTTTGAAACATTTTGGACATTTGTGATCTATTCTTCTCAATGTTTTTCACTCTTTGTTCCAATATCTCCTCTTCTTGAGCTAGTTTCTCCTCCAGTTTTTGTATTTGGAGACTTGTTTCATCATAAAAAGTTTGATCGATATTGCCTTGTTGTTGGGTTGGATATAATTGTGATTGCATTGTCGGTTGATATGTCAAACTTTGTTGCATCATTGGTGCTTGGAACCTTGTTTCAATAGACATGTCACTATGCAATGCAACTTTTAAAGGATGATGTATGATATGCAAACTAAATAGATGAAAATGCAATCTATGGCAAGAATACAACCTATGTTTTTGGTTGTTTTTCAAGATTCGGACAAACTTTTTGGAATGCAAATCTAAAAGAGACCCTTAGGAAATTGAAATGATGTCTAGACCTCAAAGGACAAAAGGACCAAGTGACAATAGGACAAAATGACAATGTCTCCCCTATATGCTTGGATACTAAGCTAGGTTTGACCAAATGACATTGATGATAAAAAGACAAAAGTTTGATAAGGTCTAGACTTCCTAACAATGACTTAGGGTTTATCAAAGATTTGGATTACTCAAGTATGACAAAACCTAATTTTAACACTATATGCAAAGGGACAATTACTATGCAAATGACCCTAATATGATATGATAATGATCTAAGCTTGATGAAGAGACCTAGGGTATGCAAATTCAAATGTATGACAATGGTATTACTCTAATGCAAGAGGACACATGCAAATGGATGACCCTTATTGATATGCAAAGGAGTATGACTTAGGTGAAACCTAACCTTGGTACTTGACAAGGAACTTTGCAAAATGCAACCTAGGATGAACCTAAATGTAAGTGACATGAATGTTGAGACAAGATTTTGAACAATGTTTGACAACCATGTTTGAAGGTGTTTTGAATTTGAACTTTGTTGGATGAAATACTCGTGTTTAACCTTGTTTTGAATCAATTTGTCTTGTTTTTGAAATGAGATGCAACTCAACTTTTGACAAGTAAAGAAGACAAGATATTTTAACTTAGACTCAAGACAATCATGCTCATTCACACATTTCTTATGGTAGGCAAGGACATTAGGTACTTGAGAGGTAGACTTGTTATGGGATTCAAGGAGAATACATAGATGCTTGACCCCACGGGCTCCCCTCCACGACACTCACTTCTCAGGGAAGCCAAGCATTAGTCCCCATGGAAATCTCCCCATGGCGAACTTAGTATCTCTTCCAAGTATCCGAACTTGTCCTTCTCAAGCAACTAGAAGGATTTTTGGCCTCTAAATACAAGGTGTTTAGTAAGGATTTCTGTTAAGAGTTACTCCTTGATGTCACACAAGCATGATTGAGACATTAAGCCCATCAAGATACCAAACAAATTTAGTCACGCAAGCATGATTTAGACCGTGAGGTCCTACTTAGATGTTGATATGAGAAAGAGTTCAAGGGTCATCACTTCCCAAGTAACTGCAATTCCCACGTAACCCTTCCTTCAAAGCTTTCGCTCATCAGGTATTTGTTTATAGTGAGTTAGAATGCCAAGGTATTCTAGTCGTACTCACTTTGGGTCGTTCCCTTCTCACGATTATCACTTGCTTGCAAAAGCAAATGGTCGGGAAGGTAGGCCCTCTAAAGGTGACAAACAATCAAAGACATGAGCATGGTATCGAAGATCTGGATTTCTGATCACCCTAAAAAGGATGAGAGCATACTCTCCTACTCCAATGTCAAACTCAATAATCAAATCAAGCATAGATTCATTCCAACCTATTTAGAAATCACTAGGTGCCTAAAAATTAATTGCAAACACAAGGTTTAGTTGTAGTCCAAGGCAATCTGCAAAAGCCAAGTCAGAAGTTTGAAATGTTTAGTCTTTGACTATCGAACCTGCACAAAAACGTGTTAGTAGTTTCATTTGTTTGTCTTTTCCATGCATATGCCAAGGTTTTGCACAGAGAATTAGTACCAAAAACCAAAAAGCAGAAAACAAAATGTAAAACAAACAATTTTCAAGTAAAACACTGCATTTTTTTACCTTTGTTTCTGAACTTTACACAGGCGCAGAACTCATGACACAGGCGCAAAACTCATGACACAAGTGCAGAATGTCTTCAACACAAGCGCAAAATGCTTAACACAGGCGCAAGTTGTCTTACACAGGCGCCGAAGTCCCCAGAAAACCTTGCACTGCCCTGTTTTTGGGTTTTTGGCCTACAAATCAACTCAAAAGCACTCAAAAACACAATTAAGGGGTTAGATGGTTAGTGTTCACGTCGGGTTCACCAATTAATGTAGCTAGGAAATTAGGAATCATCACAAGTAAATCAAAATACTAATCTAATCCAATCACGAAAGCTTAAATGTAATGATCTATCCTAAACACACTCAATAAAGACACAAAGACAAAACATTCAAAACTAAATACTATGCAAACCAAACGTAGATCTGAATGCTTCCTTCATGCGGCTCCATTGTTCTTCTTTCCTATCCAAATAGCCTTTGTTTGTGGATCTCACCTTCAAGTGCATACACATGAGATGAAAGCAAATAGACAAGATTATGGCGCAAGAGTACTCGAAATGTGATTTGACAAAGTGATTAGAAATTCAATAATCTGATTAGGGATTAGATTGAAGAAATTCATCCAATTTATAGAGAAATTGGAGAAAAAGATCAAATTAGCATGATTCAATTCAAATAGAAATTGCAAATCAAAAATGTCAATTATGACAATTTATGACAAATTATGCACTTTCTATGCAAAATTTGATTGATTGATAATTCATGACAATTTATGACAAATTTCTATGTCAAGAATTGATTGATTATCAATTATGAAAAATTATGACAAACTTCTATGTCATTCCCATGAAATTAGGAGAAAAATAGGAGAGAATTGAAATTAGGAATTAGAAAATAGAAAATTAGAAAATTGTTGAAAATTAGGAAATTAGAAATTAGGTAAATTAATTAATAATTTTTCATTTATTAATTAATTCATAAATAGGGAATTAATTAGCCAATTAAATAAACATTTAATTGTGACAAGAAGACCTAGGATAAATAAATAAATTATTTAACCTAGAGGGAGAATGGAGAGAAAATGACAAACAAGGTTAAATTAGAAATGCAAGGATGACAATTAGGTCTTGATATAAAATTGATTTGATGTTGATTCGATCATGATTTTGAATTGATAAATGATTTGATAAACAATTGAGATTGATTGACAAATTGACCAATATTGACAAAGAGACCAAATTGATATGTGCCAATTGACATGATCGAAGAGGACAAGGATTGATGACAAATCGATCGTAAAACGACAAGATTGACAAGTTGATAAGAGATTGACAAGATTGACCAAAATCATGATCAAAGATTGCTATCGACAAGACCTAATTCGAAAGCGAGAAAAACTAAAGAATGCAGAAGAAGGACTCGATGCTCGCAAATGATAAAGACCAAGTGCGTGACATAGGAGAAATGTTAATGCGACGCAAAAACCTAAAATGAGGCAATGCGCAAATGTTAAAGTATGATTCCGCAAGCGTTGACCATTTTTAGGTGTCTACAGTTTCATGAATATTATTAGCGGTTGAGACATTTTTTACTATCAAAGTATCTTCAACTAGTTGACTTGGAGCCTTTGTTTTTAGTACTAACCCATTTTTGTGTATCTTTTGTCTTTGTTTGTCTTTTTCCCTTTTGTTTGTTTTTGTCTTATTTTGTCTATCCTTGCATATGATTGTGTGAGTTAAGATCCTTACCTTGGGGGCTTATTCCCTTCAACTTAGTGATGTCTTATCTCTTTGTAATCTTTCTTCTAGTTGCGCATATATATCTCTCTTTTTCTTCTACTTTACCGTGAGTATGTGCATAGGCTCATACTCCTGCTTGTTGGCATTTGGCATTTCAATAAGGATATTGAGAAGGTTGTTGATGATTATGGATATAACTGATTAAGGATGTTTACTGTCTTAATAGTATTATTTTGTCATTGATGTCAAGAAAATGATTTTCTAATTCAGTATGATGTTTCCATATCTTAAGAAGTATGATTTGATGAGTATAAAGATGTTGGTAAAAGACACTGAAAGAATATGATGAATAAGGGGAGGAATAAGTTATTCAATGGGCAACTATTACCGAGTTACCGAGTTAGACAATGATGAGATCGTGATGTTTAGATTGTTTTGATATCATACATATGTTATTGATTGTAAGGTTAATACTATACTATGTTACCGAGCAAAGAACCTAGTCAGTAAACCCTAAGGAACCCAGTCGGTAAACCCTAAGGTTATCTCTATTGGTTAATGAAGGCGGAATGTCTATCGAGTGAAGTTTAGTATTTACCGAGTTGCAATCGAGTAATAACAGAATACATTGAATGAATAAAAGCATTATTTAATGAAGGAAGCTGATGAGCTGGCTATGATTAAATGATTGGTATGCCATGAATGAAGTTTGTTAAGAATCTATGGCAAAGTAAAATCGACAGGAAGATCTACAGCTCAGATTGAACCGCAATACCCTAGCACAAGTTCCAAGAAATGTATGCAAGTTCCTAGGCGGGGTAAAACATTTTCAGATCGAAGGATACATTGAACCTAGTCAAAGTTTGAAGATCTGGTGGCTATGATTGATCATGGGAAATGTGATCAAGGAGATTAAGCAGTTAGCTATTGTTTATAAATAAGGAACTGTTGATAAACAATGCATGCGGGCAAGTGTATGCACAGGGATGCTACATAGTGATTACCAAGCACAGAAGCTTGAAGACCTGTTTTGAATAATAGAGTATAGAGCCCAACAGATGGACAAGATTAGTTCTATGTCTATATTGTATTGAGCAAATAAGAATCTGCTTTGGCATTTTAGATGTGAAGTTGCAGATAGATTTTTATTACTGTTATTTTGTAAAGTGACAGAAAATCTCTTAACCGAGTGGACTTAATAGTCTTATTTGTAAAACCCTCTAGCAAGGTGACATTCTGATTGAGTGTTTGAAATCCTTTAACAAGGTCACTTCTAACAAGGTGAAGATCCTAACAGATCTAAGGGAAATCCCTTAACCGGGTCACATCTAGCAATGTGTTTGTAATCTTTAACAGGATTTGCTTTTAACCGAGCATACTCTAGAAGAGTATATTTCTTAGTGGGTCCGAAATCCCATAGTGGTTTTTCCCTATTTGGGTTTCCATGTTAAATCTGGTGTTATGAGTGTTATGATGTTTATATGCTTTTGAGTTTGCATGTTTAGCAGTTTTGGTTATATTACTGATGTATAGGTTACCGAGGTTGAATCTGATGTTTTTATGGAAGATTAAGTTTGTATGATTCACCCCCACCCCCCCCCCCCCCCTCATCTTATTAGTTTGGCATCTGTACTTAACATTAAGTATCAGAACTATCAATTGGTATCAAAGCTTTGGAATCTGGAAGAAAAAGTTTAAAGGTACTTGAGGCAAAGATCCAAAGATGTATAAGAGGGATGCACCGAAACTAAACAAGTCAAGTTTCTCTACATGGAAAAAAAGGATGAAGCTGCACCTATCAGGAGTTGGAGAATATGCTATATATTATCTGGAGAATGATTTCATCACACTGAACACCTATCCATTGATAATGGAAGAGATAAAGTCAAAGCAAGAACATATCCAAGCAATGATTGAAATAACATTTGCATTGACCAATTCAAAGTTTAATGATCTAGAAGGGTGCAATGAGGCAAAGGCAATGTGGGACAAGCTCATATCTGTGTATGGAGGTGATGAACATGTTCAAAGAGCAAAAGTGGATAGTCTAAGAGGACAACTTGAATCTATGAGGATGAATGAAGGTGAGAACATAACCCAGTATAGTACAAGACTAAAGGAGATTGTCAATCAAATCAAAGGAGCAAGTGGAACTATTGAAGAAAAGGATATAACAAGTAAGTTGTTAAGAACCCTTCTACCAGCTTATGCAATCCGAGTCTCTGCAATCAATGAATTAAGGTCTGTACCCAATATGTCTATTTCTTTAGATGCTACTATTGGTAAGCTACATGCATTTGAGTTAAGTAACTTTGATAACAGTGGGTCATCAGTAAATAAAGTTGAATTTGCATTTAGTTCTTTTCATCTTGATGAATCTATTGATTACAATGAAAGAAAATATAAGTACTCTAAAGGAGATCACAGTGGAGCAAGTGAAAGATTTCTCAAGAACATGGAGGAAGTACACAAACTGTATGAGGAAATCAGAAAGAAAGAAGAGTTTGAAGCACTATTAGCCAGAAGGTTACTGAGAGGCAAAGGTAAGTATAAAGGAAAACTACCTTTGAAATGTTTCAATTGTGATAAGATAGGACATATGGCTTCTAATTGTCCTGACAAAGATTCTACTAAAAAGAGAGATTACCGAGATGATAGACAGAAAGATAATCATTACAGAGGACACCAAGACTTTAGAAGAAGAGATAAAAAGACATGCTTAATAGCCGATGAGGAATCCAATGATGATAAATCAGATGAAACTGATACAGAGGAAGTAGTTTATGTGGCTATCAAAGATGGATCAGATGAAGAAAGGTATGAAGAAAAATCCCTAATATCTCACATAAATACTAATGATTCTTGGATCATAGATAGTGGATTCTCACATCACATGATAGGTGATAAACACAAGTTTTTTATGTTAGAAGACTATGATGGAGGCTATGTAAGATTTGGTAATGATGCACCATGTCCGGTAAAAGGTAAAGGATCCATAACACTTCTTGACAATGCAAAGTGCAATAATGTTTATTGGGTTGAAGGTTTGAAATACAATTTGTTGAGTGTAGCACAACTAAACAATATAGGATACCGAATAGAATTTCAGAAAGGAATTGTCAAAGTTCATGACAAGCATGGAAAGTTAGCTGCTACCGGGACACAAACTAAAGGTAACACATTTCACCTTGACTCAACTCGGAATAAATGTCTGTATGAAAAGATAGATGATACCTGGTTATGGCATAAAAGGTTTTGTCATGTAAATTTTGATAATCTGATCAAAATAAGCAAGAAGCACTGAGTAAGAGGTCTACTGAGTTTGGAAAAACCCGAGAATGCTATATACCAAGGATGCCAGATGGGTAAAATGACAAAATCAAGCTTTACAAGTAAGTCTTATACTTCCAAGGGAATTTTAGATCATGTGCACACTGATCTTTGTGGTCTTATGAAAGTTCAAAGTTATTATGGTGATAAATATTTCATATTATTTGTGGATGATTATTCAAGGATGATGTTAGTTATGTTTTTAAAAGAAAAATCAGAAGCTTTTCAAATGTTTAAATGGTACAAGGCAAGAGTTGAAAATGAAATAGGAAAACAACTGAAATGTCTTAGATCAGATAGAGGAGGAGAGTTCACATCTGATGAGTTCAACTTATTCTGCAATGATCATGGTATAAAAAGACAAGTCTCTGCACTGAGAACTCCACAACAAAATGGAATTACTGAGAGAAGAAACAGATCTATTGTGGATTGTGCCAAAACCCTGATGATTGAAAAGAAAGTGCCACAAACATTTTGGAGAAAAGAAATAAGCACAATAGTTTACACCCTAAACCGAGTACAACTAAAGAAAGGTACTTTGAAGACACCATATGAAATCTGGTATGACAAGAAACCTAATGTAAGTTATTTCAAAATCTTTGGAAGTGGATGCTATGTACACGAAGATGATAGAAATGGCAAGTTTGATCAGAAAAGTGAAGAAGGAACATTTCTTGTTTATTCTTCTAGAAGTAAAGCATTTAAATGTCTGATCAAATCATCTAACAAAATAGTAGAAAGTGCAAATGTGAAAATTGATGAATTTGCAAAAAGAAATGATGAAGGAAACTCCAAAGAACCAGAATATTTTGATGAATTTGTCTATGTTCAATCGACAAGTCCTACCGAGAGAGTTACTAAAGAAAATGAAGAGAATATTTAGTTGCCGAGTGATGAAGAAGATCATACAGAGCCTATCGAGCCTGTATTAGCCAAGTATGTTAGAAGACATCATGCATCAAGTCAGATTATAGGAGATAAGGATGATCCAGTGATGACAAGGAACAAACTGAGACAGAACACATGTCTGATATCTGAATTTGAACCGAGAATAGTGAAAGAGGCATTTAATAGTGAAGATTGGATAAATGCTATGACAGAAGAGATTGATCAAATCAAGAAGAATGACACATGGACATTGATCCCAAGACTGAAGGACAAAAATGTAATCGGTACAAAGTGGATTTTCAGAAACAAGCTGAATGAAAAAGGTGAGGTCATTCAAAATAAAGCAAGACTAGTTTGCAAAGGTTATGCTCAAGAAGAAGGAATTGATTATGGTGAAACTTTTGCACCTATGGCTAGACTTGAAGGAGTAAGAACATTGTTGGCATATGTTGCTTTCAAAAATTTCAAGGTATATCAAATGGATGTCAAATCTGCATTTCTGAATGGTATATTAGAAGAAAAAGTTTTTATTGAACAACCTGAAGGATTTGTTGAAGAGAAGAATAAAGATCACATATGTAAATTGAACAAAGCTTTATATGGTCTAAAACAAGCACCTAGAGCATGGTATGAAAGATTGCACTCTTATTTAATCAAGATTGGTTTTATAAGAACAAGTGAAAACAGTAACATGTACATGAAGAATGATGAAAATGGAATACTGATCTCAGCCATATTTGTTGATGATATTATATTTTGTGGAAATGACTCTTTATGCAAGAACATTGGAAATGAAATGAGAAAAGAATTTGAGATGTCATTAATCAGTGAGATAAAGTATTTTATAGGTTTACAGATACTGCAAATGAAAAATGAGATTTTCATTACTCAATCCAAGTACATAAAGGAAATCTTGAAGAAATTTGGAATGGAGGATTCAAAACCAGTAAGTACTCCTATGACTACCAACTGCAAATTATCAAAGAATGATGAATCTGCATCTGTTGATGAGACACTTTACTGATTCATGATTGGAAAGTTGTAATATGTTGTTCACAGCAGGCCAGATATAGCACATGCAGTAGGTATAGTTGCAAGATTCTTTGCAGATCCTAAGGAAACACACATGACAGCAATCAAGAGAATTTTTAGATACTTGAAAGGCACTGAGGATTATGGCTTAGTATATCAGAAAGGAAATGACTTTGATTTAAAAGTTTATACTGATGCTGATTGGGCAGGCAACATTGATGACAGGAAAAGCACAAGTGGAGGAGCTTTCTTTAAAGGAGAAAGACTAGTGAGTTGGCTTAGCAAGAAACTTGGATGTGTTTCATAGTCAACAACAAAAGCTGAATACGTTGCTGCAACATTGAATTGTACCAACATAGCATGGATCAAACTGTATGCGAGAAAAGCGGGTCGATAGAACTCAAAATGTGGAAAACGGAGCTCTATGGAGCCTTGCTCACACACCCACAGGACTTCTTGGTGCAAGCTATGGAGTTATAAAGCATAACTCAGCTTCCCAAGGATGGTTCCATGGTTCTCTATCTTGCACGGTCCCTCAAACCAATGTTTTTTCTCTCAGATCACTAAGCAAAATGGTTTAGGGATGGCAAATGCAAGAACGAGGGATGTTTTTTGTTGATTTAATATGAGATGCATCCTAAGCTATGCATGATTCTAGAAATGCAATAAACTAGCTATAAGATGACAAGATTAGTAAACAAATACTATCCTAGCATACTATATTAGTTCAATGATTTAAGCTATATGATAAGGAACATACTCTAAATTAAAATATTTAGATTAATTCCTGATTTAAAAGAGAAGCTAAATGATGAGCATAAAATGAGATATGAAAGCTTGAATGGATTTTAGTATAAGTTAGATGCTAAAGACTTGGATCTATGAAAATGGAGGGATGAGAGCTCTATTTATAGAAAAAATAGGGCAATAGATGGTCAGGATTGAAAGAGTTAATCAAGGGCTAAGTTTGAAAGTTGGGAATCCATGTTTGCAATTGGCACCAATGAAATGGTGACAATTGTCAACATAAGACTAGGTTGAGAGGAGAGGTAGGAAGCATTAAATGCTTGAGAAGACCTCATGGTTACCCTAGGGGTTAAGGGTTAAGGTTAAGTTAAGATTACCCATTGGATAAAGCTTTTACCCAAAGGATAAACTCTTGTGCAAAGGTTTAAGGATAACCATGGTCAAAGCAATAAATGCTTGATGAGACCCTTGGGTTACATGGAGGTTGAGTTTATGGAAATTCTTTAACCATGTAAGTCTAACGTCATAAATTGTACGCACTTGCTAAAGTAGTACAATTTCACACCTAGTTTAGCACTCGCCTTGGCGCAGTTGCATTTTGCATTGCATTTCCCTTTTAGCACTTAATTAATCAAATTAATTAGGTCTAAAGGTTCTATTTCATCATCTTCCACATCATAAAGTCGGGCCCTTTCATTAAAGCGCACCCCTTTCATTTTATTCCTCTAATACATCATCTAATCAAAAACCCTAATTAGGCCCTATTCTGAGCTTGGGGGCTTGATTTCAGGGGTCAAAACATCTCGAAATCACCTATAACTTTGGGATTCTCTCTAAAATCATCATATCTGACGGCCCTGAAAATTTGGTGAAAAGTTGCCGGGACCATGGCGCTCGGAGTGCACACGGTCCCGGACATTTTTCCCAAAATTTTAGGAGCATGATCTAATCATAAAATAAAGCTTAACCCCAAGAAATTGGTGGGAGATTCAATCTCTAGGTCGGCCAAAAGACGAAATTACGACCTAGGGTTCATACATAAGAGCTCTCTTTCTTCATTTGACGGGATCCGAATTTTGTTTTCAGGAACCTCATATGCAGTGAAAGAGAAGATCTTTGAAGACTTCAACAACATTCAACATCCCTCTATCAAGCATTTATCAATTCCATTCATCCATTTAGGGCTTGGAAGGCATTGAATAACAATAGGAGATTACCGACTCAAGATTGGCTTGTACCCCTCCCTTGGGGGTTGGGTATGATTTCATGTTGTTTTCATGTCTTTGCATAAGCTTCAATATATCATTTATTCATGCTTTAGATCACTTTGCATCTTGATTTAGAGCATTTACATTATCATTTACAAGCAATTAGGGTTTACTTTCTAGGTTGCTCTAGTTTGCTTGCTTGCATTTTAGATCTTGCACACACACAAGGTCTGCATACACATTAATTTTACAATACAACTTGGCTATTCGTGGAGGTGGAAATCACCAAAGCGGGGGTTTGACTAAGGCAAAACCCTATATAGCTGCCCAAACACCTTTTTCAGATACAAGTGCAGGTTTCGGGACTCGGATGACGCTGCAGGTTGCAGATCCGGGAAAAGCAGGTCGAGATAGCACCCCACACCAAATTGCAGAGCAAAATACTAGGATAGGGGCATGGGGCACCCTGGTCCTGCTAGGACAGGGGCGCTGGGCGCCCTGGTCCCGGGGATAGAGGCGCTGGGCTCCCTGGTCCTCCTGACAGACAGCATTTCAAACATTTTTCCAGAGTGCAAAATAGCAGTTTCAGGTGCAGTTCCAGGACAGAATCAGGACAGTGGCGCCCGCGCCCCCATCCTGAACATTTTCAGTCAAATTTTGACTCCAGGTACGCATCTGCATTCTTGTTTTATCCTTGTGTTCACAGCTTTCCATTGTTTGATTTCAATTCTGCAATCTTGTTGTTAGCTCACGCTTGCATTTTAAGGTTAGGAATTGAACTTGCGTAATCTTACCTTTCAATTACAACAAAGGAATAGAAATCCTAATAGGTAGCTCATGGCTCTCTCTTTCACAAAAAGAAGTAGCCAATTGTGTGATACCTCTAGGCTCTTTCGTATTCCGTAATGTGTGTCAAAAGGTAGGATTAGGGCATGATAACCTAGTCTCGCTTTTTCTCCCACACATTTTGGTGAACCTGACATGAATCTATCATTGCTTCCTCTTGCATTGCATTTGTTAGATCTAGATCTAGATTTAGTGTGTTTTCATTTCATTTTCATTAAAAAGAAAAAAAAAAAAAAAAAGAGTGTGTTTCCTTTGCATTGTGTGTTTAAATTTCATGCAACTTTTATTTCAAAATGTCAGACTTTTATTTGCAAAATGTTCATGCTTATGATGATTATTATGAGTATAGCCAAGATGAATTAGATGAAGCTTTAGATGAGTTTTTGAACCCTAAAGATGCCAAACCTTCATTTTACCAAAAACTCATAAACCTTGTTACTATGCCATTTCGTTGTGATGAGAAAGATAAGTTGAATGATTCCTCTCAAGGGTACATTCCTATCAACTCTTCCACTAAATCTAGTAACATGGTTGTTTTCAACAATCCCCTCTATGAAGAGATATCTCCTTTTGAATCAAAAGATAAACCTTTTGATAGTTATGATCATACTTTGTTGGATGATGCTCTTGATGACTTTGTGGCTTTATCAAAATCTTTAAACAAGAACAAGACTTCTAAATTGGTTAACATGATAAACTTGAATGAGCATAAAAAGCCTCTCTTTGAAGTCCAAGGTGCTTATCCTTCTCCCACCTTTCAAGTTCCTAAATGACCTCTCCTTACTATCCAAGGAGGGTATGATCATGATTCCTTTCGTACTCCGAATAAACCAATCATCACTGTGCAAGGAAGAAAACCTATAAGTCCTTATAGTTATGCCAAGCAAATAACTAGAGAGAATTATCATGCGGTTGCCCATACTTATCATACCAGAAATAATAGGTAGCCTAGTCCTCCTCCTGTTATTCCAGTTTCTCTTCCGAATCCTCAACCAATTCTTCCGCAAGCTCCACGTATTTCACAAGTTCTTAGTAAGGAATATGATCTCATAGAACAACTTAAAGTTACCCCTGCTAAGATATCCCTTTGGGATTTGATTCAAACTTCTTCCGCTCATCATGGAATGTTACAAGATGCCTTGAAAGATTTGAATGTTCCTCCACTGAATACATCTAGTAATATAGCATCTTTGGTTAACTTTGTGATGAATCCTAAAGCTCAAATTGTGTTTACCCAAGATGAGTTGCCTACTAGTGAAATTCAACATCAATATGATCCCTTGATGATTGTGGTTATCATGAAAGACACTGCTATAAGACGAACACTATTAGATAATGGCTTTGGTCTTAATGTGTGTAGCATTAATCTTTTGCATAAGATGAATGTGGATACATCCCTAATTGAGCCAGACTCTCGTCCTATTCGAGGCTTTGATAATGTGGCTAAAACTTCATTAGGTACTATCACCTTACCCATCACAATGGGGCCTGTTACTTTGCCTACTCCTATCCATGTTATGTCGGGAAATCTAACATACAACTTGTTATTAGGGAGACCTTGGATTCATAGTATGCAAGTTGTCCCCTCTACATTGCACAAACAAGTTAAGTTTATCTACAACAATAAGACATATACCTTGATAGGTGATACTAATTTCCAAGCTTGTTTACAAACATCTACTTCCAAAGGGGGTTCTTCTAAGCCATCCTCGTCTAGTGATGACTCTTTAAACAAGATACCTATCGATGAATCATCGCCCTCGGATGATAAAAATTATTTGGATGAGTCTGGAGCTCCTGAAGAAGACTCTTCTCGACTTGAAACTACACATAAGAAGGATTTTGATCCTGAGAAGGTTCTCGCAGAAGATGATTGGGGATCTCTTGATTTTAATCCCACCTTTGTAGGTGAATATAAGGTTCCTTCTAGAGAGCTTAAAGCTGAAAAGAAGGAAGAAGCTAAAAATCAATCAACACTACCTGAACCTATGAGTAATAACTTCGTGGCCGCTTCTCAAACATCTTCTCCTCGCACCTCTAATTCTGAAGAGTTTGACTCTTTGTCTTATGAAAAACCACCTTCTCTTTCTGAAATGGCTGATCGTTATGGTCGTGGTTTTTGCATTTTTGCTAAGCATGGGTATCATGGAAATGGTTGTGGCACTCACGAACAAGGGATAAAAGTTCCTCTAGAGAATAATCTTCACAATTATGCCTTTGGACTTGGCTATAATCCCTGCAGCGCACTAAAGCTTCTAAGAGACCATGTATTAGTGTTAATGCTATTTCTACATCTCTATCAATGCAACACCTCGAGTACATTGATGAGGATCCTTCGTGTGCTTGTGCTTTGGATGTTTTTCCTACCGACGATGCTTTAGCTGAGTTTTTAGGAGCATATGATACTCTTCCTCGTTATCATCACAATAGGGGACTCCCTTATTGTTTGAACACTGAAGCCTATTTTGGAAAAGAGATTGATAATGATGAGATTGTGAAAGAATTCCCTCAGTTAAAGGATACTCCTCAACAAAGTAATCTTCTCATAAGTGACACCACTAATGTTAAGATGGATCCTTGCAATGAAGAAAAAGTTATTAAAATTGGAAAATGTTTGGATGAAGAGGAACAAAAACAATATGAAGATTTATTGCATGAATTCCCCGAGATCTTTGCTTGGACATACTTTGACATGCCTGGTATAGATCCTAAGATTGTTACTCATAACATTGTCTTAGTTCCTGATGCTAAGCCTGTGAAACAAAAGATTCGAAAAATGAATCCTAAGGTGGCTCTGCTTGTTAAGGCTGAGATTGAAAAGTTATTGGAGGCTGGATTTATCCACCCTATTGATTATTCCTCGCGGATTTCAAATATTGTCGCTGTGGCTAAACCAGATAATAAAATAAGAATGTGTACCGATTTCCAAGATTTAAATAAGGCTTCTTTAAAAGATGATTTCCCTCTTCCAAACATTGACATGATAGTCAATTCTACGGTAGGACATGCCTTGTTATCCTTCATGGATGGTTTTTCAGGATACAATCAAATTTACATTAACCCTCAAGATCAATTCAAAACTGCTTTCACCACTCCTTGGGGTACGTTTTGTTGGATAATGATGCCTTTTGGACTTAAAAATGCCGGTGCAACTTATCAACGAGCTATGACCCTTATTTTTCATGATTATATGCATAAGATTTTAGAGGATTATGTTGATGATATTTTGGCCAAATCCATTCTTCGCATAGATCATATTAAAATCCTTCGTCAAATCTTTGAAAGAATTCATAAATATCACATGCTCTTGAATTCCCGAAAATGTGTTTTTGGTGTGGATAGTGGAAAACTATTAGGATTCATAGTTTCGCATCGTGGGATTGAGGTGGATACTAAGAAAATAGATGCTATTGTCAACATGCCACCTCCTAGAAATGTGTCTCAACTCAAAAGCTTACAAGGAAAGATTCAAGCTATTCGTAGGTTTGTATCTCAACTTGCGGATCGCACTTTTCCTTTTACTCAGCTTCTCAAAAAGAATATCACTTTTCAATGGAATGAAGATTGTCAGCAAGCATGTGAAGATTTAAAAGTGTATCTGGCTAATCCTCCTATCCTTCGACCGGCCGAACCTTCTCAACCCTTCCTTCTTTATACAGCTGCTTCCTCTCATGCTCTTGCAGCATTATTGGCACAACATGATAAAGATGGTAAGGAGTGTCCAGTTTATTATATAAGTCATACCTTACTCGATTATGAGACCCGATATTCTACGATAGAAAGACAATGCTTGGCCTTGGTGTTTGCGACTCAGAAATTGAGACATTATCTCTTAAATTCAGAAGTCCACGTCATGGTAAAGTTTGATCCTTTGAAGCATCTTTTCTCTAAAACTGATTTATCAGGACGCCTAGCTAAGTGGGTTATGATGTTAACTGAATTTGACCTTAAATTTGTTTCACAAAGAGCAATTAAAGGGCAAGCGTTGACCGATCACCTAGTTGAGGCCCCTTCACCTTTCTCCTTCCCTAACCCTGAGTCTTTTCCTGATGACTTCATTCTTTGTATAGAGAAAGATGAAACTTGGGAGTTATATTTTGATGGCTCTAAGTGTCGTATAGGATCGGGGGCAGGAGTTGTTTTGATTTCTCCTACAAAGAAGTCTATTCCTTTATCTTATCGTCTCAATTTCCTATGTACCAATAACATTGCTGAGTATGAGGCTCTTATAGCAGGAATAAAGGCAGCCTTAGCCCTGAATATAAAACACATACATATTTATGGAGATTCTCAATTAATTATAAGACAAGTAACAAGACTATATCAAGCGAAACAAGACAAATTATCACAATATAAAGACCTTGCTATCTCTTTGTTACAAAAATTTGATTCTTACACCATGGAACCTGTTCCTCGAAAAGATAATCGACATGCAGACGCAATGGCATGTGTGGCTTCTTTGATATCTTTAGGTGACCCTATGGTTGATCTTAAATTTGTTATTCACAACCTTATTTCTCCAGCTATTGTAGATGATTCTAGCGTGGTGACATGTTGTGACTTTATAGACTCAGATGAATGGTATTCGCATATCGTAAGATACTTGACTGATGGTACCTTTCCTGATTCCGCTAATAGGAACACCAGGGCTAGAGTTCGTAAGCTATCCGCTAGATATATCATTCTTTCTAATGTTCTTTACCGAAGGGGTTATAACGGTCTTCTCCTTCGTTGTCTTAACAAATTGAAAATCCCTATTGCCCTTGAAGAGGCCCATTCAGGTGCCTGTGGGGGGAATTTTGGAGGCAAATCCTTGGTTCAAAGGTTGCTTCGCATGGGATATTATTGGCAAACTATGTAGCAGGATTCTTTTTTATTTGTTAAGAAATGTCATCAATGTCAACAACACAATAATTTGATTCATGCACCTGCCCAAGAACTTCGTTCTCATGTAGCTTCTTGGCCTTTCTCTGCATGGGGGCTGGATCTTATTGGTAAAATCTCCCCTCCTTCATCTCAAGGACATACTTTCATTATAACCGCAACATATTACTTTACAAAGTGGGTAGAAGCCGTTCCCCTTCGCTCTACTATTGCTGAATTGATTTGTCAATTTCTTCTAGAAAACATTATTTCTCGATTTGGGATACCTTCCACTATAATCTCTGATAATGGGACATCATTTAAGAACAAGGACGTGAAGAAATTCCTCGAGAAGTATCATATCAAACATCAATTTTCTACACCATACTATCCTCAATCAAATGGTCAAGCCGAATCATCCAATAAGATAATTGAACAAATTCTTCATAAAACTGTGAATAAGCATGGTAAGGATTGGAGTACTCAGCTAATCTATGCTCTTTGGGCCTACCGAACAAGCGTACGAATTGCTACCGGAACTACACCTTATAATCTTGTTTATGGTGCTGATGCTATTATGCCTTTAGAATTAGAGATTCCATCACTTAGAGTTTCTCTCAAAGGTATAGTAGATGATGACGCTTATAGAGAACAAAGACTTCAACAGCTTGAGATGCTTGATGAACAACGTATAAATGCTCTTGAGCATATTCAAGTGTATCACAAAACTCTACAACGAAGCTATAATGATAAGGTAATTCAACGTTCCTTCTCAGTGGGTGACTTAGTGCTCTATGAGAATCAGCACAATGTGAATGCCTTACCTAAAGAAAAGGGAAAATTTAGTCCTAATTGGCTTGGACCGTATATCGTTATTGAAGATTATGGATCAGGTGCTTACAAAATAGTGGGTGTAGACGGTACGTCTCTTAAAGACCCTATAAACGCTATGCACTTGCATAGATACTATGCTTAATTCCTCATTCCTTATCATTCATCTATTTCCTTTCTCACTTCTTCAAAATTAGATAATATGTTAGCATATCTTTGTTAGAGAAAATGGAATTAAATGATGTTTTGTTTAATCTATATTGCTTCGTTCCTGACAAGTGTGTTTCTTTACTTTATGGTTTGTCTTGAATTCATTTTATGTAAATTGCAAAAGATTTACATTTTCCATTATGTTGACATATTATACAATATCTTTATGTGTTAAGTTGAATCATGTCATGTTGTGTTTTCAAATTAAATCACATTAGTTATATGATTCTTAGGCTTAACACATATTTTTCTTCCCTATCATCGATGAAGTACTTGATTAAATATTTTAATTAAGTCACACATGTATCAATTTAATCATGGAGCATTGAGAAATCAATCACATGGAAATTAAATTCAGAACATACATGTACATCTACCAAATGTATTAACTTTAATCAAAATACACATTGTTTTTAGATATTAAAGATAACACGTTTGAGACAAAGAAGCATGTATATATATATATATATGTGGATCAATATACAAAGGTAGGTCACTACACATCCAAAATGTGACCTACCCTACATCATAAGATCATCTCCTATCCCTAGGGCTGGTGGCTGGAGAGTGACGACTAGAAGCTCCCTCCTGATCTGGCCGTGCAGGTGGACCCATAGGGGTATACTGTGATATAGATCGTGAATGGCTCCGAGAGGAACTCCTATGATCCCTATCCATAAGGATCACGTGATACGAGGTAGCCTCGGCCTGAGCTACTGCTAGATCACGTTGTGCCCGCTGAAGGTCCTCTGATAGAGCTCGCTCTCTCTCCCTCCATATCTCTACTTGTACTCGAAATGGAGAAAATAAATCATCATGCCAACCCGCGTTCCCTTGAGGTCTATAAGCAACCTGTGAGGAACTAGGGATCTGCGCCATCGTGGAGATATCTATCACTGCTTGCTGGATCAGAGAATGCCACTCCTGCACATTAGCTGTAGCAGTAGAACAGAGCATGTATTAGTACCATTTTACATCATCAAAACATCAATCAATCAATTTAAACCTACTATACCTGGATCTCCCTCACGCCAATAGGGATCGTGATATGGTAGCATCTGTGACTGGGAACTACTAGGCTCCCCACTCTCAAATAATCTGTGCACGATGGGTGTAGGCTGGCCCGTACTGGAAACAGGTCTCCGTATCGCCTCATGTTCCCCCTTTTGGGGAATAAGAGGAGGATCCAGGGCTATGGTATCATCTCCTGAATGGTGGGGAGCAGCATCTGACCCCTCCTCATCATCTCTATCCTCATCCTCATCCTCATCCTCATCCGCATCCTCACCTGCATCCTCGTTCTCTTCATCTATATCTGTGTCATCATCCTCCTCCTCCTCGGTACTAGGCTGATCCCCTATGGGTGGATCAGGATCTCCTGCCTCCTCATGACCCTCTCCCTCCTTCGACCTGGATCCCTGATCCTCATCTCAGTCTCCATGTCTCCATGGGCCTGTATGGCCTGTCGGTTGATCTGGTGGAAAGATAGGCCCTGGGTATGATCTCATAAACCATGAGAGATACCTGCGCTGTGCCCCGAGATCTGTAGCATAATCAGTGACCACATCCTGGTCGGACCCCTCTATATCTGTGATCTCGATATCATCTATCATAGGTCTCGCTACTGCTCTGGGTCTGGGAAGGACTCGTGAGTGTCGAGTGTAGATGGGCACATCGGCTGGAACACACTGCTCTAGCCCAAACTGCCTCCGTACTCAGTCAAAGTAGAATGGGACTATGATGTGTGGATATCGCCCTCTCAGTAGGCGGTTCCTCTGTAAGCATGCTAACTATCTCTCCATCCCATCCCATCTGTGCATCCGCAGATATGGTCTCCACACAGTCACCTCAGTTGTCAATCTATCAAATGTCACTCTCCAATATAGTAGATCTCCAAATCTCCACTCGCTGGTAAGTGGATAAGCAAATACCCTAGGTCGCTCGCTAGCCACACTCATCGGATAGCCGACATGCCTGGTGCATGTAAAGTGCTCAAATATCCACACCTGCAGAAGTGTGCATGTCATCAAGCTGCAACCCTGTCCGAAAACATACTCCTCGAGGTCGTGATAGAGATGTGCAAGCATACTTCGACCCCAGGCGTATACTCTCCTATGTCTCTCCATGGCCCTGATGCACCATGTGAGACCCCCATGCACGTGTGTACCTCGCCCATTAGGGCAGACAGCTAGTGCAATGATGGCTATCATAAGACGTCTCATGAGGGGCACCTCTCCTGTAGGATGTAAGAGCCAGCTGACCATGATACGACCTCTCGTCTCACTCGGCATGACTCTCCCTATGCAATATACCTGCTCCCTCTGATGATCCTCTACTGACCGATCGGTCGCATATGTCATGGTAGCTCCTCTGATCGGTAGGCGAAGAATGCGGTACACATCCTCAAGTGTCACCATCATCTCCCCTACTGGAAGTTGGAACGTACATGTGTCAGGATCCCATCGCTCCATGAGTGCCATCAGCATCGTGGGATGAAATCGAATGGCCGGCATAAGAATCATAGACCACAAACCTACTATCGACAATGTGTCTCTCTCTGTCTGAGTAAGTCAGGGAATCTAATCATGCAAACTGCGAAGAATCTGCCCCGCCGTGTGCTCTCTCATGTACGGGAGACCCTGCATCACAAAAACATAACTATAATCAGTACTCAATCATCAAAATCATTCATGCAAACTGTCGAACATCGTATGCTAACCCTGGTATCTCTCGCCAAGTCCTGATTGGGACCATGGTGCCCTGTCAGGGACCATGGCACCCTGAGGGGACCATGGCGCCCCACAGGGACCATGACGCTCTGAAGGGTATCAAAATCATTCATGCAAACTGTCGAACATCGTATGCTAACCCTAGTATCTCTCGCCAAGTCCTGATTGGGACCATGGCGCCCTGTCAGGGACCATGGCGCCCTGAGGGGACCATGGCGCCCCACAGGGACCATGGTGCTCTGAAGGGACCATGGCGCACTGTGTGGGACCCACGGTCAGATTATAGGGCCCGCAAACGATCACAGAAAGTCAAATGCAGAAAATCAAAAGTCAAAGTTCAGTCAACTCACCTCGTCCAGTAGCTCGTCGTCGATCACGGCCTGTCGCAGGATCTCAATCCTCGTGGGATGCTCTGGTCGTCATGAAGGCATGATGATGGCTATGTGGGCTCCACTGCAATGAACAGTACTCAGAATCAACAAAGTGACAAATGCAAATTTCACTTTCAAGGTATATACTTTCATTCCTTTACATTTACTTTCAAAACCCTAATTTTCCTCTATCACTCATTTCATCATAACTTGAGTTTGGGAGATGCGATTTTCGAACCGTTCATTGTGTAGGAATCATATTTTCATTCCCCTACTCTCGGGATGTTCCAAAAAGTGCTCTAATGAAGCCTTTTTCAGTGAACATCCCTCATCAATACTCTCTTACACAATTTGTCGTAGGTAAACATGCTACCCTGTTTCACCTCCCTAATAAGCAAGTCAAAACAGGGGGGGGCATATAGCTACTCACAAATTTCATCACTTTCCTTAGTAAGCATTAGGTGATTTTGTGATTTAACGTGTGTTTTGTAGGGTGTGGTTCCTAACTATGTACTGTAGATACCGCTGGGGGCTTCGTCCGACCAACTTATGGATATATCCTTTTTCAAATGACGTTTACTTTCTGTACTTTAGCTTGCATATGCACGTAGTACTCATATGACCGCTAAAGTGGGGGCTAAATGTAATGTCATAAATTGTACGCACTTGCTAAAGCAGTACAATTTCACACCTAGTTTAGCACCCGCCTTGGCGCAGTTGCATTTTGCATTGCATTTCCCTTTTAGCACTTAATTAATCAAACTAATTAGGTCTAAAGGTTCTATTTCATCATCTTCCACATCATAAAGTCGGGCCCTTTCATTAAAGCGTGCCCCTTTCATTTTATTCCTCTAATACATCATCTAATCAAAAACCCTAATTAGGCCCTATTCTGAGCTTGGGGGCTTGATTTCGGGGGTCAAAACATCTCGAAATCACCTGTAACTTCGGGATTCTCTCTAAAATCATCATATCTGACGGCCCTGAAAATTTGGTGAAAAGTTGCCAGGACCATGGCGCCCGGAGTGCACATGGTCCCGGACATTTTTCTTGAAATTTCAGGAGCACGATCTAATCATAAAATAAAGCTTAACCCCAAGAAATTGGTGGGAGATTCAATCTCTAGGTTGCCCAAAAGACAAAATTACGACCTAGGGTTCATACATAAGAGCTCTCTTTCTTCATTTGAAGGGATCCGAATTTTGTTTTCAGGAACCTCATATGCAGCAAAAGAGAAGATCTTTGAAGACTTCAACAACATTCAACATCCCTCTATCAAGCATTTATCAATTCCATTCATCCATTTAGGGCTTGGAAGACATTGAAGAACAATAGGAGATTACCGACTAAAGATTGGCTTGTACCCCTCCCTTGGGGGTTGGGTATGATTTCATGTTGTTTTCATGTCTTTGCATACGCTTCAATATATCATTTATTCATGCTTTAGATCACTTTGCATCTTGATTTAGAGCATTTACATTATCATTTACAAGCAATTAGGGTTTACTTTCTAGGTTGCTTTAGTTTGCTTGCTTGCATTTTAGATCTTGCACACACACAAGGTCTGCACACACATTACTTTTACAATACAACTTGGCTATTCGTGGAGGTGGAAATCACCGAAGTGGGGGTTTGACTAAGGAAAAACCCTATATAGCTGCCCAAACACCTTTTTCAGATACAAGTGCAGGTTTTGGGACTCGGACGACGCCGCAGGTTGCAGATCCGGGAAAAGCAGGTCGAGACAGCACCCCACACCAAATTGCAGAGCAAAATACCAGGATAGGGGAGTGGGGCACCCTGGTCCTGCCAGGATAGGGGCGCTGGGCACCCTGGTCCCTGGGACAGAGGTGCTGGGCGCCCTGGTCCTCCTGACAGACAGCATTTCAGACAGTTTTCCAGAGTGCAAAATAGCAGTTTCAGGTGCAGTTCCGGGACAGAATCAGGACAGTGGCGCCCGTGCCCCCGTCCCGAACATTTTCAGTCAAATTTTGACTCTGGGTATGCATCTGCATTCTTGTTTTATCCTTGTGTTTACAACTTTCCATTGTTTAAGTTCAATTTTGCAATCTTGTTGTTAGCTCACGCTTGCATTTTAGGGTTAGGAATTGAACTTGCATAATCTTACCTTTCAATTACAACAAAGGAATAGAAATCCTAATAGGTAGCTCGTGGCTCTCTCTTTCACAAAAATAAGTAGCCAATTGTGTGATACCTCTAGGCTCTTTCGTATTCCGTAATGTGTGTCAAAAGGTAGGATTAGGGCATGATAACCTAGTCTCACTTTTTCTCCCACACAGTAAGAAAGTTTGAGTTAACCATTAATGGTTATGAAGACTTTGGGGACAAATTTGTAAGAGTCCTTCCAAATTTGGGGGCATTCAACAAGTTAGCTTGCTGAATGGATAAAGGCTTTAATGCCTTTTGAAGACTTTACTCCAAATTTGAGAAGTGACCTCCTCAAATTTAGGGGAAAGGGATAATGGATGGGTTTTGGGTTAATTGATTAGGTTTAGAAGAATTCTAGAAGAATTAGGAATAGGATTTAGGATGCAAGTGGGAGGTGTAGGATTTTGCAAGTGGATGGAGAGAAATAGAATTAATTTAAAATAAATTGCTTTATTTCAATTTGGTTGAAATTAAATAAATTAGATTTATTTAATTTAGAATAACTATTTTAATTAAATTTGAATTTAATTAAAAAGTGGACAAGGGCTTTAATTGAATAAAATGAATTTATCCTATTAAATGGTATAGTGAATTTAATTGAGTAATTTACTTAATTAAATAGATGAATGCGGGTTATTTAATTAAATTAGATTTAATTAAATAGAGAAATGAACATAAAATATTCATTTAGGAATATGGTCATTTTTATACGTCTACATTTTGCCCCTCTTTGAAGTGACATGTGTGCACATGTTGATTCAAAGAAAATTTGTCGGATATGCTGTCAAAATTTGATTGATATGATGTTGTGGATATGAAAAATTGATTTGATATGAAAATTCGATATGATGTTGTGGATATGAAAAATTGATTTGATATAAAAAATCGATATGATGCCCTAGATTTTATGAACGATATTGATGATGCCCCAAATATGAAGAATTGTTTTGATATGAAAAGTTGATATGAGACTAATGTCGATATGAAATTGATGTCGATATTTGATATGATAATGCCCCCTCGAGAGATCGTTCGTGCATACAAGGCATGAATGATCTCTCAAAAGAAGAAGAATGTTGTTTGAAAGATAGAAGAGTGGATAGTGATGACATGAATGAGTTTGATAAGAATGATTAGATTGATTGGAATGAGATCAAGTTTGGTTTCAGGTATGACACCTCCTATATAAGACATGGATGATTGAGCGTCTAGTTTCAGGAATGATACCGCCTGTATAAGACATGGATGATCGAGCATCTGGTTTCAGGAATGATACCACCTGTATAAGACATGGATGATCAAGCATCTGGTTTCAGGAATGATATATCCTATATAAGACCAATCAAAACACCTGGTTTCAGGAACAATATATCCTGTCTAAGAGCTGATCAAAACATCTGGTTTCAGGAACAATATATCCTGTATAAGAGCTGATCAAAACATTTGGTTTCAGGAAAGATACATCCTGTATAAGACATGATAGAAGATAGTTTGGAAGAATGATGAAGATATGAAAGTGAAGAAAGATTTATGATGATGTGATAGATATGCATACGAGGGATGCAATGATGAATGATATTTTGACAATGAGATTTATGATATGATATGCAACTAATTGTAAAATGATATGCAACTATTTGTTTTTGGAGTATCCTCATTCTGTATTTGTCATCCTGATATAACCATATGTTATTTGCTTTTGATATAGGTATCATCATTGAGCATTGATTTGTTTGGGATATGTTGGAAATTTATACAAGCACAATGGTATAATTGAACCATAATGACCTGAGAAAAATTTAAATGATCTTCGATTTTGCAAGATAGCACAAGCGTCAAGGAATAATTGAACCAGGACGACCTGAGTGCGTATTGCGTATAAACAAACAAGATTAAACCATTTATATGCGTGAAGTGGAATCATGTCTTCAATGATATTCGATGTATCACGTCTCGAGACAAGTATTTACACATTACAAATGATCGCTTCCCAGACAAAAGACTAAGAAAATATTGGAGTTGCCCCATGATCTCTAGCTTTGAAGCTTTTAGTGAGAAAATGCAAAGAATCCAATAATTTAAAAAGTTCAAAATGCAAAAGTAGTCAAAATTTTATGCTATGATGCAACATTTATTACTTTAGAAAATCATCCATCTTTGGTATTTCTTGTGATGCTTTGTTTTTGCTTTTGCGATGAAGTTTAGCTTTGGTCGTTGGATGCGATGTTTCTAAGTTTTGCAAATAGTTTTGATGTCTTGAATGTGTTGCAAGTTTTGATGATTCATTGCCTCTAGTTGAGCGTGCCTCTTGACGTGAATATGTACAGCGATTTCCAAGCCATGGTGGAAGGTGGTAAAAGGATATATGGATAGACCAGGATAGTGACTACGCTAAGTATGTCCTGAATGGATATTTGCTAAGTGTCAGGCGATGGCCGATAGTGTTTTACGGCGAAGATAAGGATGTGGATATAGATAGAGGAGCCGTCCTCTCACAATAGAACCTGTTACCAGGTTTTCACGAGTTGCTTTTATTGTACCTTTTTATTTGCTTTTTCTAGATTTTTTTATTTTTTTGCTAGTTTTTGCTTTTTCCGTGCATTTAGACCACTCAAGTGTAGTATTTCTTTAGATGAATGATGTTAGTTGGTTCTTTGAGCACATCTCCTTATGAGTTTGTGAGCTGATAGGCACCTAATCCATAGACTGATATGATGACATAGGGACCCAACCAGTTAGGTTCAAACTTCCCTTTCTTTTCTCGATCTTGCTGATTTCTTGGATTTTCTTTGAAGACTAGGTCACTAACTTTGAAGTTGCGAGGGATGACCTTGTGATTGTAGCTCCTGCACATGCGTTGTTGATATGCTTTGAGATGAGTGTAAGCATGCTGATGTCTTTCATCTAATAGTTCCAGTTCTTGCAGTCGGTTAACCCGATACTCTTAATCTGGGATTAAGCCTTTTAGAGAGACTCTGAGAGATGAAATTTCTACCTCTAGTGGTAAAATAGCTTCGGATCCATAGACCAATGAGAAAGGTGTTGCTCTTGTAGGTGTACGGATGCTGGTTCTATAAGCCCAAAGTGCTGGATTGAGTTGGATATGCCAATCTTTGCCTGCATCATTGACTGTTTTCTTGAGAATCTTCAATATTGTTTTGTTGGATGCTTCTGCTTGACCATTTCCCTGGGGGTAGTATGGTGTAGAGAACCGATGTTGTATTTTGAATTGTTCACATAGTTCTCGGACATCTTGGTTTTTGAATGGGCATCCATTATCGGTGATGATGGAACCTGGAATACCATATCTGCAGATTAGATAGTTTAGGATAAAAGAGGCAATTTGTTTTCCAGTCACTGTGGTCATTAGGACTGCTTCTATCCACTTGGTAAAGTATTCTGTTGCAGTTATAATGAACTTGTGTCCATTTGAAGATGAGGGATGAATTTTGCCAACCAAGTCTAACCCCCACTGACAAAAGGGCCAGGATGTTGTAAATGGCTGCAGTTCCTGTGCTGGTGCATGTATCAGATTGCCATGGATTTGGCATTTAGGACACTTCTTGGCGAAGTGGTAAGAATCTTTCTCCATTGTAGGCTAGTAGTATCCCATCCTCAGAAGCTTTTTAGCAAGAGTAGTCCCACTTGAATGTGTTCCACAAATACCTTTGTGAAGCTCATGTAAAGCGGAATCAGAATCATTACAATCAAGGCAATGAAGAAGAGTACCATCTAGAGCTCAAAGGTACAAAGTATCAGCGGTAAGGGTATAATGGGTAGCTTGTCGGATAAAATTACGTTTCTAGTTACAGGATTGGTCAATGGGTAAGATTTTGTTCTTGAGATAATCATATATCGGTCCATACAAAGGGGAATCTGAACCAGTTAAGGTGTAGACGACATGGGATTCAGAGTGGTCATAGTTTGGGGAGAATAGTTGCTCTACCAGAAACTCATAACGACTCTGTTGTTCTGGAATTTGGAGTAATGAAGAGATAGTAGCCATGGCATCGGCTACTTTGTTGTTCAACCTTGTTATCTGCTTGAAGGTGATGTGTATAAAATACTGTTTGAAGTCATCCACCATTCATTTGTAGGGTAGTAGCTTGTCATCCTTTGTTTGATAGTCATTTTTGATCTGATTGATGACTAGTTGTGAATCTCCATAGACCATTAACTCTGTGATTTTCCATTCTATGGCCATTTTGATGCCTATAACCAATGCCTCATATTCAACCACATTATTCGTGCATGGGAACATAAGCCTATATGATCTTGGTATGGTGTGTCCTTCAGAAGTGATGAAAATAATGCCAGCACCTGAACCGTGTTGGGTGTAGGATCCATCAAAGTATAGAGTCCATTGTTTGGTAGAAAGAGCAAGAACATCTCTATCTAGAAATTCAATCTCCATAGTTTGTTTTCCTGGTAGTGATGCTTCAAGTAGTTGATCTGCAATTGCTTGTCCTTTGATGGCTCTTCTTTCTATGTATTGGATGTCGAATTCACTGAGAATCATGACCCATTTAGCCAATCATCCAGTAAGAGCTGCTTTGCTGAGTAGATATTTGAGAGGATCAATTTTTGCTACTAGCTTAATGGTGTGTGCTAGCATATAATGTCGAAACTTCTGAGATGCGAAGACCACTGTTAGAGAAGCCTTCTCAATGAATGTGTAGTTGAGTTCATAGCCATTCAATGTTCTATTGATGTAGTAGATGGCTCATTCCTTTCCTTATTGATCTTCTTGTGCCAATAGTGCCCCCAGCGATATATTTGTTGTTGAGATATATAGGATAAGGGGCTTTCCTGCGACTGGTGGTACTAGAACCGGTGGATTCATCAGGTATTGTTTGATTTGATAAAAAGATTCTGCACACTTGGTCTCCCATCTGAAAGGTACATTTTTATGTAACAAATGGTTAAATGGTAGACTTTTATCAGCTAATTGAGTGATGAATCACCTAATTGATTGAAGCCATCCTTGTAGAGATCTGAGTTGACTGATATTCTTTGGTGGTGGCATTTCCATAATGGCTTGTACCTTTGCTGGATCTACTTCAATAACCTTAGCTAAGACAATGTAGCCGAGTAACTTTCCTGATGTAACCCCGAAGACACACTTCTTAGGGTTGAGCTTGACTTGGAATTTCTCCAATAGATCAAAGATCTTTGTTAGGATGCTGAGATGTTCTGCTCTAGTGAAGGATTTAGCTAGTAAATCATCCACGTAGTCTTCCATAAATGTGTGCATCATGTCATGAAAGATTGTTGTCATTGCTCTTTGATAAGTAGCCCCTGCATTCTTTAAGCCAAAAGGCATAGCATTCCAATAGTACGTTCCCCAAGGACAGGTGAACGTGGTTTTATCTTGATCTTCTGAGGCTATTTTGATTTGATTATAGCCCGAGAAATCGTCCATTAGTGAGAGCATTGCATGGCCTGCTGTGAGGTCTACAATTATGTCAATACTGGGCAGAGGAAAGTCGTCTTTTGGACAAGCTTTGTTGACATCTCTAAAATCAGTGCAGATTCTGATACTACCGTCTGGTTTTGATACTGGTACTATATTGGAAATCCATTCTGCATATTCAATGGGTCAGATGAATCCAACATCTAATAGTTTCTTCAGTTTAACTTTGACCATGAGTGCCAACTGTGGATTTATCTTTCATAGCTTTTGTTTGACTGGTTTAACTCCTGGAGAGATGGACAAGTGATGCATGATTAAGTGTGGATCTACTCCAGGCATATCGGCATATGACCAAGCAAAGTTAATTTTCTTTTCTTTAAAGAAAATGATAAATGCTGATCTTTCCTCCTCTGTCAATGATTCTGCAAGGTGTATGTTTTTTACTGCTTCTGTGGTACCAATGTTGATTGATTGAGTGTGCTCAATCAATATGGGTGATCTCTCATGAAAGTGCTCTGGAAGAGTGTCAAGTCTCCCATCTTTAGGTGCCTTAAAAAGGTTTTCACCATCAGATGCATCCTTTATTTTTACTTTTTTGTGATCTAGAGCAGCCATCGATTGGTTTTCAGCGTCAGATCTTTTACTTGGTTCATTTTTGCGACTAAGAGACTTGGCACTCCCTGATTTGCAGATATCGTTACTTTGTTCGCTAGTAGAGCCTGTCTCCGGATTAACAGTACATAGGTAATGGATAATAGATTCATCATCTGGGAAAATTGGTATATCATGTATTTCGGGTTCGTCCTAGTTAATGAGGTCAGGAAAGACAAGTGGTAAGGAATCGTTTGGTGGATCAAGTTCTGCTACTGTAAGTGTCAAGACAAAGGTTTCATTGTGATTGGTCTTGGTTTTAAAGAATTCAAGGATTTTGTCGAGGTCTTCGATGGTATTATCTTCCATATAGACTTGTTCATAATGCTTTTGTTCATTTTCCTTGGCGTCATAGATATTCTACGGTCCAAATTCAAGAGGTCTTTCTTCTGCGTTATGCTCTTCTTGAGAAAGGGGTATGGTGCCAGTATTATTAGGGATATCTGCAATAGCAGTTGAGCAGGTACCCCATTCATATTCATTGGAATCAGTCTCTGAGGCATCATCCCAGATTCTATCAGTGCTGTAAACAGGTATGTTGTATGGTGAAAATAGATTTTTGATGATGGATACCATTTTGGTAGTTTTTGTTGATTCAGTGTCAGATCTTGCTTCTACTTTCTGTATTTGTTCATAGACTGTCTCCTCGGGGAGAAATAATGGTATCCGGAGATGATATTATTTGTTCTTGAGATATTGGTGTTTGAATATGAGCTACTGCTACAGATATGGCCTTCTTGTGGCTTAGAAGCTTTTCCTGATGTAACTTCTGTTCTTGATGTTCCTGTGCCTTGCGGATTGTTTCTGCTGACTCAAATAGTGCTTCCTGCCAGGATTCTTCTTCGTACTTCTTCTTTTCTTTCCATTGAGATTTTGCAGTTATGCATGGCGTCTTTCTTAATAGGAAAGTGAGCTTACAACCTAATCTTGTTTTGTCTCTACTGGGTTGTGAAGGAAGATCTATGGGTTTAGTGACTCCTTCTTTGTGTTTCCCAATAGGTCCTTTACCATCATATCCCATTTGCTGCATGATTAAGTATCCTTTTCCATATAAGTGTGTTGGTAGAACAATGTCCAGAGCATCTACTTTGTGATCTTCTTCCTCATCTTTGTATAACTAGCTAAGAATGTCCTTATCTTTTGATTCATGTGCTAGAGTGCCCAATTGGATGAAGGTACCATCAAATTTGGTGATGGGCTGAGTTACCAGATGTGTTGATGTAGTAGGCAATCCATGAGATCTGGGTGATGTCAGTAATTTGGCCAAACACAGGGGTTCCAAAGAGTATTCTCCCATACCTTGGTCTTTGATTTGCATTTGCTGCTTAAAATCTTCAGATAATGAGTCGGGTTTTGCTGTCTGTAGATCTGATATTGAGGGTCTTTTCTTTTCTCTATTATGAGGAACTAAACTATCTTGGGCTGCCCCCATTGCATTACAATGTTGAAAGGGGTTGTGATCAGCAGATATGGAGATCTCTTGTCTGTCATAAGGAAACTTGACACACTGGTGATACGTAGAAGGCACTGCTTGCATTTCATGTATCTAGGGTCGCCCTAACAAAATATTGTAGGTGAGATCTATGTCTAAGACCTGACACATAGTATCCTTTTGCACTGGTCCAACTTGAATGGGTAACATCACGATTCCTTTAGATGACCTTTCCTCATCATCATATGCCTTTATGGTAATCTTCTTACGGGGATCAATAGACTCTTCTGAGAAGCCTAATGCACGGATAAGCTTTAAAGTACATATATTAAGTCCAGCTCCTCCATCTATTAGGACTCTTTTTACTCGGTGTTTACAAATGATGACTTCAATATGGAGAGGAGTGTTGTGCGGATGACTCAAGGAAGTATTATCATGCTCTGAGAAAGTGAGATTATGAGGTCTTGTCATATGGGCGACCATGGCTTGAAATCTATCTACATCTAGATCTTGAGGTACATTGGTTTCCAATAGTGCTTGTTCCAAAATGTTTTTGTGTTTGGGTGATAGTTTCAACAATTCTAGTATAGATATCTGAGCTGGAGTTTTGTGTAGTTGGCTAACCAAGTCATATTGGATCTTTAGTGTAGTAGTTGTAGGCACGGTATGTCCTTTTAAGACATATTTCTGAGTTTGGGTTGTTACATTGACAGATTCATGATCACGCTGATCTTAGATGGTGATGACGTTTACGTGATGATCTTCAGCTGATATGTGATTGATGGTGTTGTTGTAGATATGGTTGATACAAGCTCCACGTGTATCATTTGAGGTTGAAGCTCCATCTTTGTTGTAATTTGGAAGAGGATTTTTAAAGGCTCTGTGGTCACCATTTGTTTTGAGACCATCTACCATTAAGTCACCTTGATCAATCATGTCTTGAACAATGTTTTTCAATCTCATGCAATCGTTCATCCGATGACCCTTGTTATGATGGAAATCACAATAGTGTGAATCATTCCACCAAGGTGGTTTGATTTGGGGTTCATAGTTGCTGATTGCAGGCAAGGAGAGAATCTTGTTTGCCAGAAGTTCTTTGAATGCTGATTCTAGTGATTGCCCCAGTGGTGTGAAGACACGCTTTTGGAAATTGTTTGTGTTGTTGCATGAATTGTTGTTAGGTCCCAGATTCGTGTTTTTGCTTTGAGTATCGTTGGTGTTGTTTGTGTTGAGTTGTCCTTGATTGGTGTTTGGCATATATGTGTTGGCGTTTGGACTAGCACCTTTAGGATTTTTCGTAGTCTGAGGATTTCCGGATAATGAAAGCACTGGTTGCTTAGATTTTGGATCATGCGTTTCATTGTTGCCTTCATTTTTGTTTCGAGTCCAGAATCGAGATTTGTCCAAGTTGCTGTTGTTCTGGTTATTGTAGTTTGATGAGTTTGTTCCTTTCTTGAAGAATTTGAGTGTTCCCTTTTTGACACATGCTTCCTCTACTTGAATGTCATTTTCAATCAATTTAGCGAAAGACGGTATGCATTGGAGTTTGAGCCTGTAACTCATTTCACCATTCAAGTTATCGATGAAGATTTCCATTTTCTCATTTTCGGGAATATCTCGAGGATATCGTGATACCATATGTCGCCAGCGTTGAAGGAATATCATGAATGTTTCTGTAGCGTCGTAAATTGTACGCACTTGCTAAAGCAGTACAATTTCACACCTAGTTTAGCACCCGCCTTGGCGCATTTTGCATTTTGCATTGCATTTCCCCTTTAGCACTTAATTAATCAAATTAATTAGGTCTAAGGTCCTATTTCATCATCTTCCACATTATAAAGTTGGGCCCTTTTCATTAAAGTGTGCCCCTTTCATTTTATTCTTCCAATACATCATTTAATCTAAAACCCTAATTAGGTCCTATTTTGACACTTGGGGGCTTGATTTCGGGGGTCAAAACATCTTGAAATCACTTGTAACTTCGGTATTTACTCTAAAATCATCATATCTGACAGCCATGAAAATTTGGTGAAAAGTTGTCGGGACCATGGCGCCCAGAGTGCACACGGTCCCGGACATTTTTCCCAAAATTTTAGGAGTACGATCCAATCATAAAATAGAGCTTAACCCCAAGATATTGGGGGCAGATTCAATCTCTAGGTCGGCCAAAAGTTGAAATTAAGACCTAGGGTTTCATATATAAGAGCTCTCTTTCTTCATTTGAAAGGATCCCGGAATTTTGGTTTTCAAGGGGCCTTCTATGCAACGAAAGAGTAGATCTTTGGAGACTTCAACAACATTCAACATCCATCCATCAAGCATTCATCAATTTAATTCATCCATTTAGGGATTTGAAGACATTGAAGAGCAATAGGGGATTACCGACTGAAGATTGGCTTGTACCCCTCCCTTGGGGTTGGGTATGATTTCATGTTGTTTTCATGTCTTTGCATAAGCCTCATTATATCATTTGTATTCGTGCTTTAGATCACTTTGCATCTTGATTTAGAGCATTTACATTATCATTTGCAAGCAATTAGGGTTTACTTTCTAGGTTGCTCTAGTTTGCTTACTTGCATTTTAGGATCTTGCACACACACAAGATCTGCACACACACTACTTTTACAATACAACTTGGCTATTCGTGGAGGTGGAAATCACCAAAGTGGGGGTTTGACTAAGGCAAAACCCTATATAGCCGCCCTACAACCCATTCCAGATATAAGTGCAGATTTCCGAATTCGAAGGATGCCGCTGTAAAGTGGAAAAAATAGAACCCTAGTCGTTCTCCCCTCCCCAACTCCGAGGAGAGAGAAGGGAGAGTCACTAGGGTTGATGGTTTTCACTTAGCAGAGACTTTACATTCAAAAGAGGGGTTGAAACCCACAAGATCCAATCCCACGCAATGTAAGATTGGATTCTAAATGAGTTTCAAGGGTTGTGATAGCAAGGATACCCTCTTTTGTAAAGAATGTAGATAGAAAGATTGAACTAGGAATGCATAGAAAGTGAGAAAGATTCACTTATAAATAGAGATAGGAATATGATATGAAGCCGCGGACCTGGAATTAGCAGTAAAATGTCGAGACGGTGCTGTCCTGCAAATTTGAGCAAAAGTTGATGGGACGATGGCGCCCGGCGTGCACACGGTCCTCCGAAAAATCCGTGAAACGAAGGGGGATCTATTCATCTCTGCACAAGGATTCCAGATCTTCAATTTCAGCCGCATACCTGCAACCTACACACAGAAAAGCGAAGATGATTGGCGGGTTAGGGATTAGGGGTTTGCCCTTAGGTCAAACCCCGGTTTTGGAATTAACCAAGAAATGAGAAATGCTTGTAAATGTAATGTAAAACAAGTACTAATACCTTGTTGTAAGGATGTTTGTATCCTTATATACGAAGGTATAGATGTTTTTGTTTGTTGTATATTGTATGTTGTAGCATGTAATAAGTGATCTCCTCTTCAATGGTTGAATCCTTGTCTTGAATGCAACACTTAGCCTTGAATGGAGACTTAGAATGATCAATTGCTTGAAGGAATGCTTGAATGCTTGAATGCTTGAATGCTTGAATGTTTGAATATCATTTCCACCTTTTTCCATCCTCCCCTAAATGAGAGAGGAAAAGTAGTTTATATACTTGCCAGTTAGGGTTAAAAGACTGATTTTCCCGACCTTAGGCCGACCAGGAAATGTTATTTTCCAAATTGCAAACATAAAGACCCGAAGCCCCATAGGAGACCGGGCCCAAAAATAGGGCCAGGGACTAGGGCGCTGGGCGCCATGGTCCTAGGGGACCAGGGTGCTGGGCGCCCTGGTCCTGAAGGACCAGGGCACTGGGCGCTCTGGTCCCACCTCCCGGGACAGCAGGGTGCAAGGAGGATCAGGTAGGGTGCTGGAAAAATGCAGTTTTTGGTGTCGTGAGCAAGTTTCGGGGTCTCCATTCAGGTTCAGTGTTGCGTCGCCATCGTGAAGACCCAAATGCAGTCGAAATTGCAAGTGTCACAATTTTAGGACGCTACAGCCGTAAGTTGCAGATCCGACGGAAGCAGATGGAGACTGAACAACACACCAAATTTCAGAGCAAAAGACCAGGACAGGGGCGTGGGGCGCCCTGGTCTTGCCAGGACAAGGGCGCTGGGCGCCCTGGTCCTTCTGTCAGACAGCAAGTTTCAGACAGCTTTTCAGGTTGCAGAACAGCAGTTTCAGGAGTAGTTTCAGGAGCAGAATCAGGACAGTGGCGCCTGCGCCCCCGTCCCGAACATTTCCACTCAGATTTTAACTCTGGGTATGCATCTGCATTCTTGTCTTGTCCTTGTGTCTGCAACTTTCCATTGTTTAACATCAATTCTGCAATCTTGTTACTAGTTCATACTTACACTTTAGGGTTAGTAGTTGAACTTGCATCATTTTATCTATCATTTGCAACAAAGGAATAGAAATCCTAATAGGTAGCCCATGGCTCTCTCTTCCACAAAAAGAAGTAGCCAATTGTGTGATACCTCTAGGCTCTTTCATATTCCACAATGTGTGTCAAAAGGTAGGATTAGGACATGTTAGCCTAGTCTCGCTTTTTCCCCCACACATTTTGGTGAACCCGACGTGAATTCCAATCTTCTCTAATTCTGATTTATGTTTTCAAATTTGAGTGTTTATGCTATTTCAAATTCAAATTTGTATTTACAAGTTTTAATTTCTTGCAAAATTCAAAAATTTAGAGGAAATTTTTGCTAAAATTCAAAGTTGAACTTGTGGATAGCTTAATTAATTTCAAATCTGATTTAGGAACTCATTTGAATCATAAACTTCTTTTTCTAAATCTACATTCTAAGTGCTTGCATTGGTTGAAATTAAACATTTCCTTCTATTTTGCATATGTTATCATTTGAAAGAGGAAAATTGTTGTCATGATGCATTCATTTCATAGATGTGATAATGGGTTAGCTTCCCTTGTTTCAATTTTTCCTTCTCCTAAAGAACCTCCCCCCATCTATAACAACATTTTAGTGCCTAAAAGAGTTGTTACCAATCCCTTTGAGACTCTCCCATGCTCTAAGGATGAAGACTTTAAGAGTGATCTTGACAATTCTCCTAAAATGTGCCCTTCCTATTTAACTATCCTAGAGGAAGAGAATGATATCATAAACACCTTTCTTAATGTTGCTTCACCTTCCCTACATGATGCCTCTCTAAGTGAAAAGGTATTGATGGACATTGACTTATTTTCTCCTAAGGTTGGTCCTTCCAATGGGAGCATGTTAGTGCAACAAGAGGTTATGAACACTTCTTTCAAAGATCTCCTTCCTAAGCATGAATCTTTGGAGAAATATGTCCATGTTCCTCCTAAAAAACACTCCCTTCATGAGGATCCTTTTGTGCAAGAAGATGACATTATCCCTACATTTCCTAGTGATGGCATTTCCTTTTCCAACAAAATTCCCACTAGAGATGATGAATTAATGATAAATGCTTACCCTTCTCCTAAAGTTTGTCTTACCCATAAGCATCCCTTAGAGAAAGAAGATGAAATAATAAGAAATTTCTTTAACTCTCTCTCCCCTAAAGATCATATTGAACATATTTTGAGGAAAGAGGAGTTTAACACATTTATTGATGCTCTCCTTCCTAAGGATGAATAATTAATAAACAATGTTATCTCCTCTCCCAAAATTGACAATACTTCAAACATTCCTTTCAACAACTTCACTATTTGGGATGAACCATTAGAAGAAGGTGTAGACTATTCTATACCCCATGAGAGAACCCTAGCTAAAGGGGATGAAATCAAGATTGAAAAATCCCTTGATAGTTTCTCACCTTCCTTGAATCTCAATTATTCTCCCTCTAAAAATAAAGCATCTCCCTCTCCTCAACTTGGTTCTACTCATAAGGATACCCTAGTTCAAAGCAAGATGGTTAACATCCCTTTCAAAGATCTCCTTCTCAAAAGTGAGACTTTAGAGAGTAATGTTGATCCTTCTCCTAGAGAGTTTATTCCCCATGTAGATCCTTTGATGATAGAGGATGATATGACCTTTCCTAGTATTACTCTGCCTACTAGAACATCAATGCCTACCCCTTGTCTCTCTCCTAAAATTGATTTAATCCGTGATGAGATTTTAGTGCAAGGGAAGACTATCAACAATTCTTCCAACACTTTTGTTCATTCCTCTAAACCATCCTCAATTAATTTGATACATGTGAATGAAACACCTAACAAACCTCTCTTCACTGTCCAAGGTGCTTGTCCTTCTCAAAATTCTCAACCTTTAAATAAGCCTATCTTAGTGGTTCAAGGTGGTTATGCTAATGATTCTTTTTGCACTCCTAAGAAACCTATTATTACTGTGCAAGGAGGTTATTCTACTAAGAGCCCTTATGAGTATGCTAAGCAACTGACTAGAGAGAGTTATCATGCGGTTGCCCATACTTATAATACTAGAAATAATAGGCAGCCTAATCTTCCTCCTGTTACTCCAGTGTCTCTTCCTCCTTCCCAACCTATTCTTCCTCAAGCTCCTCGTATTTCACAAATGCTTAGTAAGGAATATGATCTCATAGAACAACTTAAAGTTACCCCTACTAAGATATCCCTTTGGGATTTGATCCAAACTTCTTCCGCTCATCATGGAATGTTACAAGATGCCTTGAAAGATTTGAATGTTCCTCCACCTAATACATCTAGTAATATAGTGTCTTTGGTTAACTTTGTGATGAATCCTAAAGCTCAAATTGTGTTTACTCAAGATGAGTTGCCTACTAGTGAAATTCAACATCAATATGATCCCTTGATGATTGTGGTTATCATAAATGACACTGCTATAAAACGAACACTGGTAGATAATGGTTCTGGCCTTAATGTGTGTAGCATTAATCTATTGCATAAGATGAATGTGGATACATCCCTTATTGAGCCTGACTCTCATCCCATTCGAGGCTTTGATAATGTGGCTAAGTCTTCATTAGGTATTATCACCTTACCCATCACAGTGGGACCTGTTACTTTGCCTACTCCTATCCATGTTATGTCAGGAAATCTAACATACAACTTGTTATTAGGGAGACCTTGGATTCATAGTATGCAAGTTGTCCCCTCTACATTGCATAGACAAGTTAAATTCATTTATAATAATAAGACATATACCTTGATAGGTGATACTAATTTTCAAGCTTGTTTGCAAACATCTACTTCCAAAGGGAGTTCTTCTAAGCCTTCCTCTTCTAGTGATGACTCATTAAACAAGATACCGATGGATGAATCATCACCCTCTGATAATCAAAATTCTTTGGATGAGTCTGAAGTTCCTGAAGAAGATTCTTCTTGACTTGAATCTACACATGAAAAGGCTTTTGATCCTGAGAAGGTTCTCGCAGAAGACGATTGGGGATCTCTTGATTTTAATCCCACCTTTGTAGGTGAGTATAGGGTTCCTCCTAGAGAGCTTAAAGTTAAAAAGAAGGAAGAAACTAGAGATCAATCAGTCTTACCTGAACCTATGAGCAATAATTTTGTGGCTGTTTCTCAAACTTCTTCTCCTCACACCTCTAATTCTGAAGAATTTGATTCTTTGTCTTATGAAAAACCACCTTTTCTTTCTGAAATGGCTAATCGTTATGGTCGTGGTTTTCATATTTTGGCTAAGAGTGGCTATAGTGGAAATGGTTGTGGTGCAAATGAACAAGGAACTAAAGTTCCTTTAGAACATAACATGCATGAATATTCATTTGGACTTGGATATAATCTTTCTAAGCCCACCAAAGCATCTAAAAGACCATCTCTCAGTGTGAATGCTATATTTAGTAATGATGATGATCTCACTTCAACTAAATCATCTTATACTTCTATCAACTCTCATTCCCCTCATAAGGAAATCTTGGCGATAAACAAATCTCTTTATGACTCCCCTAAAATTTCTAAATCCACTTATGAATCTTTATCTCCTATTCATCATAAAGTCCTTTCCTCTAGGGATAAGGCTCTAATAAATTACACTCATCCCTCTTCTAAGATTTCTTGTGACTTTTCTTCTTCTATTTTTATCATTTTATACATGTTTTTGATCTCACTTATAGTTGAGCATTTAGCATGTCATATTCAAATACCTCATTCAATCTATCATGTCTTTAAATAACATTAATGGCTATTATGTTGCTCATCATTATGTGACATTGGTAGCTCATTTACTGGGGGCTCATTGTCATTCATGATGGTACAATTTCAAGTGCAATCATATTTTTGAAGCAACATAATAGCCTAATTTTCTATGTTATTTCTTGTTCCTATGGGGACAAGAGTGATTTCATACATCTCTTCTTTAATGGTTAAAATTTCCCTTTGGGGTAATAGTGTGGAAATATTGATCATCTTTTCTTTAGAATCCTCTTTTCCTAGATATGGGAGAAGATGTGTATTCTCTTTCTTATCTTACCCACTTCTCGTGAGGAGCATTTTACATACACTAATGTCTTGCTTGCATGAACTCATGTGAGTATGTAGTACATTTTGCTTATGTCTAAATCTCTCCCTAGAAGATTGTGGGAGGCAATGATCTTTCCTTATTTTTATCTAAGGATCCACTTTTTCCCATTTTTATCTAAGGATCCACTTTATCTAATGATGTTATTCCTTGTATGCATTTTTTGTTGTTTGTTCAAGGATTCTCTCTTACAAGAGGTGTAAGTCCTTGACTACAACCTCTTTTGCACTTGGTAAAATACATCCATAATGAATTCACTCTCCCAATTGGGTTAAAAAGAGCGTCATCCTTCATTAAGAATCACTTTCACCTCGCAAAAGAAGGAAGTATTGCATTCTTATTCTCTTCTTAGACAATTCCTCTCGGGGATAGGTGTCTTTTGTACAAAGATCTCTTCTCCTCTAAGGATCTCCTTTACACATACTACAAGATATCCCTTTTCAACTATCTTATCCTTGCTTAAAGAGTGCAAAACTCTCTTTCTTGGATCTATGACATTGTTGCATTTTTGGGGTATCTTGTTTTGTGATGAAGGTAGGTATCCTTGTTCTACTTTGCTTATGACATAAACATTACACTTTTTGAGTAGTGGGTCATTCTCGGAACCAGAGCACAGACTCTTAGAGCGAGATGTCTCCATTTTTCTTTTATGCAAGGTGATTATTCTCAGAACCAGAGCACAGACTCTTAGAGCAAGATGTCACGCTTTTGTACTATACATATATAGGTTGTAGCATACTCGGGCATAGACTCCTATCAGATGCTTCTAACCTCGCTTACACACACATGCACGAGGTTGAGTGGAACTAGCGGCATAAGGCTAGACTTTCTTACTCTCCTCCATTACATGGATCACCTAGACAGACTCTAGGGGCTAGTTTTCCATGTCCTTTTTCCCATGGATCACCTAGACAAGATCTAGGGGTGAGAAGTCCATGTTTTCTCTCTCACTATTCTTCTCATGGATCACCAATGTGTGTATTCATGGTTTTTTCCTTTCTTTTCTTCTCTTTGCATTTTGTTTCCATTTACATCCTTCATCTTGTGTTAGAGAACTCTCGAATCCTCACACTCTTTGTTGTGTTGGAATTGAGGTTTAGTCCTCTTTCTTACCAAATGATTCTCCATTAGTTTTTGATCTCATATCAAATCTTCTTGTGAGCATTTGTCATCAATATTCTTTAACAATTCAAAGTGGTAAACATGATACCCTGTTTCAACTCACTAAAATTAGCAAGCCGAAACAAGGGGGGGTATATAGCTACCCTCGAATTTTCATCACCTTCCTTAGTAAGCATTAGGTGATTTTGTGATCTAACGTGTGTTTTGTAGGGTGCGGTTCCTAACTATGTACTGCAGATACCGCTGGGGGCTTCGTTCGACAGACTTATGGATATATCCTTTTTCAAATAGTGTTTACTTTTCTATACTTTAGCTTGCATATGCACGTAGTACTCATATGACCGCTAAAGTGGGGGCTAAATGTAGCGTCATAAATTGTACGCACTTGCTAAAGTAGTACAATTTCACACCTAGTTTAGCACCCGCCTTGGCGCATTTTGCATTTTGCATTGCATTTCCCCTTTAGCACTTAATTAATCAAATTAATTAGGTCTAAGGTCCTATTTCATCATCTTCCACATTATAAAGTTGGGCCCTTTTCATTAAAGTGTGCCCCTTTCATTTTATTCTTCCAATACATCATTTTATCTAAAACCCTAATTAGGTCCTATTTTGACACTTGGGGGCTTGATTTCGGGGGTCAAAACATCTCGAAATCACCTGTAACTTCAGGATTTACTCTAAAATCATCATATCCGACGGCCCTGAAAATTTGGTGAAAAGTTGTCAGGACCATGGCGCCCGGAGTGCACACGGTCCCGGACATTTTTCCCAAAATTTTAGGAGTGCGATCCAATCATAAAATAAAGCTTAACCCCAAGATATTGGGGGGAGATTCAATCTCTAGGTCGGCCAAAAGTTGAAATTAAGACCTAGGGTTTCATATATAAGAGCTCTCTTTCTTCATTTGAAAGGATCCCGGAATTTTGGTTTTCAAGGGGCCTTCTATGCAGAAAAAGAGTAGATCTTTGGAGACTTCAACAACATTCAACATCCATCCATCAAGCATTCATCAATTTAATTCATCCATTTAGGGCTTTGAAGACATTGAAGAGAAATAGGGGATTACCAACTGAAGATTGGCTTGTACCCCTCCCTTGGGGTTGGGTATGATTTCATGTTGTTTTCATGTCTTTGCATAAGCCTCATTATATCATTTTTATTCATGCTATAGATCACTTTGCATCTTGATTTAGAGCATTTACATTATCATTTGCAAGCAATTAGGGTTTACTTTCTAGGTTGCTCTAGTTTACTTACTTGCATTTTAGGATCTTGCACACACACAGGATTTGCACACACACTACTTTTACAATACAACTTGGCTATTCGTGGAGGTGGAAATCACCAAAGCGGGGGTTTGACTAAGGCAAAGCCCTATATAGCCGCCCTACAACCCTTTTCAGATATAAGTGCAGATTTCTGAATTCGAAGGACGCCGCAAGTTGCAGATCCGACGAAAGCAAACGGAGACTGAACAACACACCAAATTTCAGAGCAAAAGACCAGGATAGGGGCGTGGGGTGCCCTGGTCCTGCCAAGACAGGGGCGCTGGGCTCCCTGGTCCTTCTATCAAACAACAAGTTTCAGACAGCTTTTCAGGTTGCAGAACAGCAGTTTCAGGAGCAGTTTCAGGAGCAGAATCAGGATAGTGGCGCCTGCGCCCCCATCCCGAACATTTCCACTCAGATTTTAACTCTGGGTATGCATTTGCATTCTTGTCTTGTCCTTGTGTTTGCAGCTTTCCATTGTTTAACATCAATTCTGCAATCTTGTTACTAGTTCATACTTACACTTTAGGGTTAGTAGTTGAACTTGCATCATTTTATCTATCATTTGCAACAAAGGAATAGAAATCCTAATAGGTAGCCCATAGCTCTCTCTTCCACAAAAAGAAGTAGCCAATTGTGTGATACCTCTAGGCTCTTTCGTATTCCACAATGTGTGTCAAAAGGTAGGATTAGGACATGTTAGCCTAGTCTCACTTTTTCCCCTACACAGTTTTGTTGTTCTTTTGTTTGGTGTTGCAGACGTCTAGCATGGTTATAGCATGTTGAATGTTATAGGAGTATTGTGTTATGAACTTGTTAACCAATTCATCAAACGATCTGACAGGTGGCGTAATTTTGGATAACCATTCCATTGTTTGCCCTCCCAAGCTTCTTGGGAATAACCTCATCAGATAGGTGTCGTCATGAGCAAACTCAAGACTCATGGTACAGAATTCTCTGACATGATCTCGAGGATCACTTTTTCCATCGTATTTGTCAAATTTAGGCACGTCTGAGTTTGGAGGAAAAGAGATCATGTGCAATCTCCTGTCAAAAGGATAAGGACAGATTTCGTTTAAAGAGTATCGTACTATTGTCCCTTGTTGTATGTCTTGCATTTGTCTGTGTAATATTTGCATTTGTTGAGTAAGGGCAGCCAAAGGCACATTGTTTTGCTGAGGGAAAAGTTCTTCCCTTGTATTGATCCTGGGTTGAAACGGTGTTTGGAACGGTATGTTTTGCTCAGGAATGTATTATCTTGGTGTATGTTGCTCTGGTATGTTTTGATCCGAGATTTTTTGCATTGGTGTATGTTGTTTTGGTATGTTTTCATCCGGGATGTTTTGTTTAGGGTCATGTGCTTCCCTTTCCCGTTGTCGTTCTTGATATTCGTAATGCTGAGGGTGTGTCCTAAACACATCTGTGTCAAGGTTTTCAGGGAGTTTTACTCCTTTACTTGTGAGCATGAGCAAATATTTTTCTTTGTCATTTTCCATGAGCCTTTCTATGAGCTTTTGGAATGAAGTGCTTTCCTGACATTCCTGAAGAAGCTCTTCAGAAATTTCAGTATCCTCTAATTGTGGACCCTCAAAAGGATTTGACAACGTTCGATTCATACTAGACTCTGCGTGTGTCTTGCTTTGTCGGTTTTGTTGAGAGTGAGTAACAGGCATTTTAGTAGAAACTTTCAGTGATGAAGGGGACAAAATCCTCTTTGATATGTTGCTCAGAGGTTGGTGGTTCTGGTTGGGGTGTGTTATAAGTGATACACTCGTCTGGTAAGAATGTTGGATTGATCCTTCCTCCACGGTTTATGATTTGATTAAAAGTGGATTTTTGACACTATGTCCTAGTCTTTAAAGGCTCTTTGTCAAATTCATTGGATTTGTTTTGGATATAACATTTGACAAGGAATACTCGATGAGATTTGAAGAGTTGATGATTGATGTATACAAACTTATTTCTCTTGATGAATTTGGAAAAACTAGGTTGTTGTTTCTTCAACGTGATGTTATGATAAAGATTCTTTCTTCTCAGAATATGGGGATTAGTCATGCATGAGTGATCAATGGTTTCCTTTGATTTGTTTGGATTCAGTTGATCTTGTTTTGAAAATTCAAGTCTTACTCTATCAAAATGAAGGTTTAGATGCCCCTTCATGACAAAGCGTGTTAAATGATATGGATAAAAGCCTCCCGATATGGAGACTTGATTTGACAACCTGAAATTTTTAAACAAGTGTTTTTGAGATGAAATCCGTGAGATGGTAAAGGATTCTTTTAACACTCATGATGAGGTTTCTGAATTATGATAGGATAGATATGTTTTACCATGCGATCAGTTTTGGATTCTTACAATGTTTGTTTTGACACAAACTTGGCTCAAGAAATAGCTTTTAAAGTTTTGTTTTTGCTACTCTGCTTTGATGAAAAATGATGTTGATGGAAAAAGGCTTCTAAAAATGTTTTCAAATTTTTTAAAATTCCTCACTGTTTTACCCTCTGTCTTTTTGCTTTTGGTCACGCACTAAAACAGAGACAGGATGCGCTACCAAATTTACTTCATGCACTAAAAGAATGACCACACGCGCTAGGCTGCCCCTAGCCATGCGCTAAAGTTTTGACTGTTTAAAATTTTGTTTTCTCTATTTTGAAAATCTATGCGCTAGTATGGGTTTGTGATGCGCTAATTGTTCAACCCGATGCGCTAAAATTTGGTTTCCACGCGCTAAGCTGATGCTTCAACGCGCTAGACTATTTTTCTGATGCGCTAATTGTTTAACACTGTTTTGGACTCTAGATAAAATGCTACTGTTTTGAACAGATGCGCTAACTTGATGGTTGGATGCGCTAACCGAAATACCCTATGCGCTAAGGAGTTGTTCCCACGCACTAATCTGCCCTGATTTTTCCTTTGGTTGGTTTTTCTGCAATTTTTGGATTTGATTGTGAGTTTTTCAGCTTTGATGGATGATTTTCTGAGGTAGTAAATGCAAGCACAGCACAAAGAAGACAACCATTTTTGCTTAATCTAACAAAAAGTGTATGTTCTGCGAGGATGTGTTCAAATCCTCAATGTTTTAATAGGTTTGGATACAAAAAATACACTTCAAAAAGACTCTTTATTCAAATGTCATAAATAACAGCATAGCCCACTAGTCTCGATACTCTGTCAGCTCAAACAGTCGTGTCACCCCCTAGAGGGCGCTCATTTTTTTGCCTTTTGCCAGAAATTAACCCAAAGTGAATTGCTTCACAATTGAGTAGTTATCTTGGGAGATATAAGGTGAGTAATCTTGGGGGTGGATTCTTCCCCACCCTTTCACTATGATGTTATAAATGTCTGGTTACTGACTCGGTTCATAGTTTCTATTTTTATGGCTCGTAATCAGGCTTCATGTTTGGCCGTCAGTGATAAACTCTCTTAGGAGGCTTCCCAACCTTTAGAACAAAGGCTTTATGTATCTCGAGGATACTGGGGGAAGGCTAATCGCTGCGCGCAACTGTTGAAAAGGACTTTTACCACTTTCCACTTTTGATTATAGTGGGTTGGAACACTTGGAGTCAAAGTCGTTCCCCACTTAGGTCGTTCCCTTCACACCGGCCATAAACGGCTTTAAGAGTTGATTTCAACTCCTCAGGAAGGCAGGCCTACTAAAGGATGTAAATGCTTGAAGTAAAGAAAGCTTTTAAGAGTGGTCTGACTTTTTGATCACCCAGTTAAGGGGAGAGCATACACCTTCCACTTTCGAGACAAGGCAAACAAGGTTCCTTTTAGGCCCTCAATTCAGTGATTTGCTAACCTCTACCTGGAGATGTTGCTCCAGAAAAGCATGGTGTTAATTTTACTTCCCCAAATTAGTGATTATTTAATCTAAGGAAATAACTAAGTCAACAAAGCAAAGGGTTCATTTTGGTCAACAAAGAAAAATTGGTAAACAAAAGGGGAATTACTTCCCTCTTTGATTGCAACAACTTTTTAGGTGAGGTTCTTTCCTTTGCACAAAAATTTGAAGATGAATCGTTTTATACACCAAAGGATGGTGAGGTTCTTTTTATAGCTCTATTTTTGCAAAAAGAAATTTTTGTCTTGTTCTTTTTAGAGCCAAAATAGGTTTTCTCCTATGAAAGCAAGAAATGTTCGGTTTAGTGATTCTTTTTATAGTCCAAAGGAAATAAGTGAGTTCAATTTTTTTAAGAATAGAAGAAGTCAAAAAATTTAAACCAACTTAACTAAGTTAGTGAAAATCCTAACTATCTTAAATTTTTAAAGTTTAAGCTTCCATCTGCAATAAATTTTGTTAGAATCCTACAAGAAGACAAGTTGAAAATGTTAGATGGTTGGTGGACTTCAACAAGTCTATTTTCTTATTCCTAGTTACAGATTTTGGAACTTTGACTTCTGCCTGTTTTTGATGCGCTACATAGCAAACTGTACGCGCTACATAATAGCCGTGATGCGCTAAAAGAAGTCTTCAACGTGCTACACTATTTTTGAGATGCACTACTCTATGTGCCGAAAGTGCTGCTCTATTTTTCTCCCACGCTGAGACCTACAGGAAAAATTTAATATGCTTATGCACTAATAAACGGACTTGGCGCGCTAGGTGATGGACTCCATGCACTGAATAGTGAACTAGATGTGCTAGGCTGTTAACCAGATGCGCTGGGGAATGATTTCCACGCGCTAATTTTCATTTTCCGCGATCCTGCAAAAGTGGATATATTTCAAAAGTGATTAGATATATGGGGTAATGCCCCATGGTGGGTGCCAGAAATGTATGCGGGAAAAGCAAGTCGATAGAACTCAAAATGTGGAAAACAGAGCTCTATGGAGCCTTGCTCACACACCCATAGGACTTCTTGGTGCAAGCTATGGAGTTATAAAGCATAACTCAGCTTCCCAAGGATGGTTCCATGGTTCTCTATCTTGCACGGTCCCTCAAACCAATGTTTTTGCTCTCAGATCACTGAGCAAAATGGTTTAGGGATGGCAAATGCAAGAACGAGGGATTCTTTTTGTTGATTTAATATGAGATGTATCCTAAGCTATGCATGATTCTAGAAATGCAATAAACTAGCTATAAGATGACAAGATTAGTAAACAAATACTATCCTAGCATACTATATTAGTTCAATGATTTAAGCTATATGATAAGGAACATACTCTAAATTAGCATATTTAGATTAATTCCTGATTTAAAAGAGAAGCTAAATGATGAGCATAAAATGAGATATGAAAACTTGAATGGATTTTAGTATAAGTGAGATGCTAAAGACTTGGGTCTATGAAAATGGAGGGATGAGAGCTCTATTTATAGCAAAAATAGGGCAATGGATGGTCAGGATTGAAAGAGTTAATCAAGGGCTAAGTTTGAAAGTTGGGAATCCATGTTTGCAATTGGCACCAATGAAATGGTGACAATTGTCAATGTAAGACTGGGTTGAGAGGAGAGGTAGGAAGCATTAAATGCTTGAGAAGACCTCATGGTTACCCTAGGGGTTAAGGGTTAAGGTTAAGTTAAGATTACCCATTGGATAAAGCTTTTACCCAAAGGATAAACTCTTGTGCAAAGGTTTAAGGATAACCATGGTCAAAGCAATAAATGCTTGATGAGACCCTTGGGTTACATGGAGGTTGAGTTTATGGAAATTCTTTAACCATGTAAGAAGGTTTGAGTTAACCATTAATGGTTATGAAGACTTTGGGGACAAATTTGTAAGAGTCCTTCCAAATTTGGGGGCATTCAACAAGTTAGCTTGTTGAATGGATAAAGGCTTTAATGCCTTTTGAAGACTTTACTCCAAATTTGAGAAGTGACCTCCTCAAATTTAGGGGAAAGGGATAATGGATGGGTTTTGGGTTAATTGATTAGGTTTAGAAGAATTATAGAAGAATTAGGAATAGGATTTAGGATGCAAGTGGGAGGTGTAGGATTTTGCAAGTGGATGGAGAGAAAATAGAATTAATTTAAAATAAATTGCTTTATTTCAATTTGGTTGCAATTAAATAAATTAGATTTATTTAATTTAGGATAACTATTTTAATTAAATTTGAATTTAATTAAAAAGTGGACAGGGGCTTTAATTGAATAAAATAAATTTATCCTATTAAATGGTATAGTGAATTTAATTGAGTAATTTACTTAATTAAATAGATGAATGTGGGTTATTTAATTAAATTAGATTTAATTAAATAGAGAAATGAACATGAAATATTCATTTAGGAATATGGTCATTTTTATACGTCTACACAAACAACTGTTGGAGGGTATAAATGAGAAAGTTACCGAGCCAGTAACTATATTCTGTGACAATACTAGTGCCATTAACATTTCAAAGAATCTTGCTATGCACTCTAAGACAAAACACATCTCTATCAAATGTCATTATCTTAGAGAAGAAGCTCAAGAGAAGAAAGTGGTGTTGGAATATGCTAGCACAAAGGCACAAATAGCAGATATCTTCACCAAGCCACTGCCAAGGGACACTTTTGAGTATCTCAGAAGTAAGTTAGGGGTCCTACCCCTATCTTCTACTCACTGACTGAGTTTGGTGAAAGTATCAATTCTATGATTCTACAGAATATCTTTTAGGAGTTGATGCTGATTTACACACTTTAGGATGTTTTCTAAAGGTGTGCAGGAAACAATAGAGGAAACAATATAGGGAACAGGAATTGAAGACAAAATGCTCTGACCGAGACTAAATTGACACATAACAGTAGGATTTCACTTCTCAGCGGATGAAATTATGTTTTAGTTCTTTACTTTTTGGCATTGTTGTCAAAGGGGGAGAATGAAGAAAAGCAAGACTGAAGAGAAAAGAGGAGAAGACTAATGTATGGAGGAGAATTCTAATGACAGGGGGACAGCATTTCAGCATTTCAAAATCTCACAGCAATCTGAATCAATTAGGTCAAATCAATTTGTTTTGCCATCAATGCCAAAGGGGGAGATTGTTGGCATATGGCATTATAACAGACAAGGAGAAATTGTTGGCATTTCAATAAGGATATTGAGAAGGTTGTTGATGATTATGGATATAACTGATTAAGGATGTTTACTGTCTTAATATTATTATTTTGTCATTGATGTCAAGAAATTTATTTTCTAATTCAGTATGATGTTGCCATATCTTGAGAAGTATGATTTGATGAGTATAAAGATGTCGGTAAAAGACACTGAAAGAATATGATGAATAAGTTATTCAATGGGCAACTATTACCGAGTTAGACAATGATGAGATCATGATGTTTAGATTGTTTTTATATCATACATATGTTATTGATTGTAAGGTTAATACTATACTATGTTACCGAGCAAAGAACCTAGTCAGTAAACCCTAAGGTTATCGCTATCGGTTAATGAAGGTGGAATGTCTACCGAGTGAAGTTTAGTATTTACCGAGTTGCAACCGAGTAATAACAGAATGCATTGAATGAATAAAAGCATTATTTAATGAAGGAAGCTGATGAGCTGGCTATGATTAAATTATTGGTATGTCGTGAATGAAGTTTGTTAAAGAATCTATGGCAAAGGAAAATCAGCAGGAAGATCTATAGCTCAGATTGAACCGCAATACCCTAGCACAAGTTCCAAGAAATGTATGCAAGTTCCTAGGTGGGGTAAAACATTTTCAGATCGAAGGATACATTGAACCTGGTCAAAGTTTGAAGATCTGATGGCTATGATTGATCATGGGAAATGTGATCAAGGAGATTAAGCAGTTAGCTATTGTTTATAAATAAGGAACTGTTGATAAACAATGCATGCAGGCAAGTGTATGCACAGGGATGCTACATAGTGATTGCCGAGCACAGAAGCTTGAAGACCTATTTTGAATAATAGAGTATAGAGCCCAGCAGATGGACAAGATTAGTTCTATGTCTATATTGTATTGAGCAAATAAGAATCTTCTTTAGCATTTTAGATGTGAAGTTGCAGATAGATTTTTATTACTGTTATTTTGTAAAGTGACAGAAAATCTCTTAATCGAGTGGACTTAACAGTCTTATTTGTAAAACCCTCTAGCAAGGTGACATTCTGATTGAGTGTTTGAAATCCTTTAACAAGGTCACTTCTAACAAGGTGAAGATCCTAACAAATCTGAGGGAAATCCCTTAACCAGGTCACATCTAGCAATGTGTTTGTAATCTTTAACAAGATTTTCTTTTAACCAAGCATACTCTAGAAGAGTATATTTCTTAGTGGGTCTGAAATCCCATAGTGGTTTTTCCCTATTTGGGTTTCCATGTTAAATCTGGTGTTATGAGTGTTATGATGTTTATATGCTTTTGAGTTTGCATGTTTAGCAGTTTTGGTTATATTACTAATGTATAGGTTATCGAGGTTGAATCTGATGTTTTTATGGAAGATTAAGTTTGTATGATTCACCCCCCCCTCTCATCTTATTAGTTTGGCATCTGTACTTAACATTAAGTATTAGAACTATCAAATTTGGGGCTAAATATAACATTGTAAATTGTAACTTGGTATAATGCACACCACTTTTTGTACTTCTACCTTGGTGTGTCCCATCTTTTATCTTATTGAAGCCTATTTCTAGCTTTTTTACCTCAAAACTAACGGCATCTATTTGCATGGTGGTTTTAACCCTTGGCTTAAGCTATGTGCACCCAATTATTAGTTTATTCACCCTATTTTGGGTGGACAAGGGCATTTGGAGTGCCTTTTTCCTAGACAATAATGCTCGGGGCACCCTTGTCCCCCGAAATTGGGCCCGATTTTGAATGTAATAGAGCATGCTTCCTACCAGTTGGTTTTAGATCATGATGTCTCACTTTGACTATTAGAAGTCGGCCTAATATGCAAAATATGTTGAGAAACCTATATAAGAGAATCCTTTCAGTTCATATTCACATCCACACATCAAGCATTCTCAAGCATTATCAAGTATTCAAGACAATATTTCATCCCACCATATCCTTCAAGCATTCTTCAATATGTAGACATCAAGGAGTAGAAAATTACATCAATGTTCATGCAATCATATATTTATGATTGAGTCATTTATTTCTTGCTATGTTATTGCATCAACTCTTGTGATTGCATTCAAAGAGTACTGCATCATCAACCTTCGTCAATTACAACAAATTTGAGATATAATTTCCAAAGTTCTATATCAAGAATTTCCATTTCCATTTCAATTCAATTAAAGGGTTAATTCCAAACCTAGGGTTCGATTTAGGCAAACCCCTATCAACAACACAATGTCTCTTCTTTTATGTGCAGGTGAGAGGTTCGGGAGCTACAAATGTAGAGTTAGACAAAGAAGATGGAGACAATCAGATCCAAATTTCACAAAGACAAAAAGTGGAGGACAAGGTCAACCCACACACCCTTTTCCAACAAATTTCTAGCAAAACTCTCGTGGTAGATTTTGATGAATAGGCCTTCTCTATTAAGTATAAATATTAAAGTACATATTCACAAAAAAAAGGTCGGAGGATACAAGATCACCCCACAAGAGTCACACGACAAGATGGAGTAAAAAAAAAGCTATTCATCAAAAAACTTCCTCAAGCAGCCAAAGCAGAGGCAGTCAAGGGAGTTCACGGTAGATTTTGAGAACCATTATGTGTCCATAAAGATATCAATTGTTTGTATTCAATAACCCAAGGGTTAGGTTGCTTGAAGCACCATTTTCCTACACTTTTAGGTCCAAATTCTAGACACAGGATCCTCTTAGTCTCTTTGTTCCAAATTTTTACTCATGTCTACATATCACATCTGAAACTTCTTGTGCATGCTGATTTATGTCAATTTTACACCTTTAGCTCTAGATCTAGCATTCAATTTACATCTTCCACAACTCATTTTCAACTCAAACAAAGAGGAGTGGAGTTTAATCAGCATTCAATATAATTAGGGTTGACTTTATTGACTTCATCCCTCTTCAATGTATTTGGAACCCATAAATAGGCCTATTCCTTATTTATATAGCTAAACTTGTGAATCCCTATTTCTACCATTACACCATGGGGGCTTCACATAGTGAACCTGGGTTATAGCATGCACATTCATGGCATACTAAATAATCCCCCTATTTTCAAAAACTATTTCCCTAAACTCCTTTTTTGTCACCCCCTCCCAATACACAGGTTGAATTAAAAGCCTCCCTATTTTCACCAAATATTACTTTCTTTCATAGCCCGAATTAAAAACTCTCTATCTCTCTCTCTCTCTCTCTCTCTCTCTCTCTCTCTCTCTCTCTCTCTCTCTCTCTCTCTCTCTCTCTCTCTCTCACACACACACACACACACACACACACACACACACACACACACACACACATGTATGTGAGTGTAAGTTCATACTCCCACAAAATTTGAGGCTAAATATAGTGTTGTAAATTTTACTCCTTCACAATTTCACACTCCTTTTTGGGTCCTTTCTTTAGTCTGCCTCTCATAGCTCATTTTTAGCCTATGTTTGGCCTTGTCACTACCAAAATGCCATCATATGCTTATTTTGTGACAAGATCCTTTTCCCTAGGAACTTCTACTCTACATCTACCTTTATTTCACCCTTTTCTAGGTGGACTAGGACATCTAGCATCGTAGTCCCTTGAAAAGGGGCCCAAGATCAAACATGTTGATGTGTTGATTCCTGACATTTTTTATCTAATCATGATATTTGGATATGGCTATTGGAAGTTGACCTAAAATAGAAAATACCTTGAGAAACCTATATAAAGGCATCATTCCTAATTCGTTTTGATAACCCACATTTTAGGCACTCACTTGAGCAAGAATTATTGAGTGAATTTCTTCATACCTAAGCATCATGGAGCCACAAGCTACAATAACCTACATGCAAGTGTGCTTTTGTGATTGATCCTTTTAAGCCTTGTCATGTTTTGTTATTGCATCAACACTTGGATGAATTATTTGGAGATCATTAAATCATCATCATCATCATCAAGCTAAAGATAATATTGTTTCATTTTACTATTTTGTTAAGGTTTTCAGCCTCTTCCCTCCTAGGGGTAAGCTCTCTTCTAATCATCATTGATGGAGTGAAGGTTAGTTCCAACTCAAGGTTTGACTAAGAAAAATCCTATACAACACAACACTTTTTCCCTATTTTTTGTGTGTAGGTTATAGAACCAATAATTGAAAGTTGTGGAGTTATAGAGAGAAGATTGAGATACATAGTTCCATATTTCAAACTAGTTAAAACCACTAGACGATGTCAATTAGTACCATAGTCCTACCATTTTGACCAAAATTTTTTAGGGTTTGTCAATTAAAGTTTTTTTATACCAAAGCTGACACATATTTGCACTGAACACCTATTAGGACTAGGGTGACTAACACACTAGTGTAGAATTTTTAGGCTTAGATTTCAGGGAGAAGGTCCTTTTTGTGTCTTATTTCCAAATATATCCTTTGGTGCTTTTTTTCTAATTAGTATCTAATCAATATTCAAAAGGGAATGATTACTCACAATGCTTAGCTCTCCTTAAAGTTGAAGTTGAGCCTATTTGGTTATTCCCAAATGAAAGAGTCTGTAAATGGTTCCTAGCTTGCATTCTTATGGCTTGAATCAATTTTCTTCCTTTTCAATTAATTGTTAGAAGAAGTTTTCAATACCATGCTATTTCTATAATATGATTATAGCTTCTTTAAAAAAAGCACCATGTTAGTGATTTCTTACCATCAAACTTGTGCATATCCACTTTAGGTATATAATTCCTAGATCCCAAATGAATATTATAATGTGGATTAATATTAGCTAACTAGGATGAATCACCTTCATTACTCGAGACATATTTTCTTGATCCATTCATATAAGTAGTTAAAATGCTCTATATCTTGGATAAATCTACTTGTAGGATTTGTATATGTCCTTGCAATTATTATATATCCCTCTGGCTATGTTCACCAATAAGAATTATTCCTTAACCTTGCCAATTTATTCATTAGGAATAATATCTTCAATTTTTCCTCATCCTTATCAGAAGATTTTCCTGGTGTGGCAAAATTAATTTTGCCTCTTGTAGAAGGCCCCTTCATGATGCAAATAACTCTACAATAAATCATACTTATTAAATCTAAATGATATAAACTTTTATTTTCCATTTACTAGGGCTAAAATAATACTTATCCAAAACATATTCATCAGATTGGTAGACCTTATCCATGAGAGTTAAATTATTAGAAACCCTTATTTTTCAATAAGTCACTTATTTTTGCTACAATTTTTTGATTTTTTTTAATCCATAAAATACATCACTAGGTTGTGAAATATTTATATTGATTATAAAAAAATTTACATTCAGTTTTACATAAAATAGATGTATATAGAATTGCATAATGATTTAAGTAGAAGGTGTCAATTAAGACAAAAAAAAACATTTTCCTATATACACCAAACATAGGCTATCCCATTGCAAAAAGACGCCCATCTAATCCAAATACACAAAAAAGGGCATCAACAAAACAAGCAATATAGAATGAGACCTAGAATAAGGAGCACCAAAATAAAATAGCCCCTCAATGACACCTCGAAAGCCTAACCCATCAACCAAGCATCAAGACAATCCTAAGAAGCCGAATTGGTCAAAATGGGAAAAGAGCCCTACATCAATCCTCTTCATAAAATTATTATGAAAATACTATATTCATAAATCTATCCAGCTATTGGTTGTTTTCCACCTCAATTCCCACATGCCTCCCCAATAAATATCTCCCAACTACCACCTATCGAAAATGATGAGAAAGCCTTGCCACATCCATATTTTAAAAAAAGGGTTGTTTAACCACCACTGCATCTGGCTACAAGAGGTTAGGGATGTTCTTAAGCCATGATATACCAACACCCAACTTAGGAAAAAGCAAAATATAAATACCATTAAGAATAAATCATTCCTTAAAAAATATGTAGAGTAGAAGTAGAATGCCAACTTTTGTGCCACCCAAACCAAGGAGAGAACCACAAAAATGAGAGTAAATATTTGTGTTTACCTAATACTAATTGGCTAACATGAGGAAATCCCTTCCCAAAGCCATACTTATTTCCTCGATAGCTAGAAGCCCCAATGCTTTACATATTGATTACAATTTTAGGTTTGAAATAAACCCAAGGAAGGAAATCTACCATTTATCACTACGGAGCCATAACAACAAACAATTCAAAAATTAAACAATGAGGCTAACCAGGGAATGAGAATAATATAAAGGTTCAATTGGTATTATTTTCATTGATGTCAATGAGAGTTTTAGGGATTTCATGGGGTTACAAAGAATTTGGTGTAGCAGGTGTGCATAACACGAAGAAAAGTGAAGCACATAACACACACGTTATGTAGTCATGCATGCAATTGTGCATAACATGTCATGTTATGCTACATAAACATTCCAAGGTGCAAAGGAACTGGTAGGCACAAATGAAGTGATGTCAAGTGTTGTAGAGGTGTACACAAGGTGGTTTCATGTTCTGCAAGTGTCCCACAGTATGCTTGATTCATTTCCATTAATGTGTGCAAGTTACAAAATTTAAAAATGTCAAAAATCCTTGTTTTTTGCAGATTTCGGTGTGACAAAAAAAACTGTCTGGGCGATACAGTGTTTTTCGGTGTAACCTCGCATTTCGACATGATTTCTATCAACCTTCGTAGACATCAAGCCTTATATCAATATGCTTCCCTTTCAGTGTGATATGTCTTCAGTTTTGGCGACATCCTTCTTTTTTGGTGTAGGGAGACTTTTCAGTGAAACCTTTTTCACTCTCTGTGATCTTGTGTGCTACACCGAAATAATTCCCTCTTGCTAGTGGAGCCTCAGTCAGGCTCATTGTCTCTACATGTCAGCAGTGATCTAGAGTTACGCGATGATGAGTTGTACGTGTGGGGCCTATTTGGTGCATTGGTTGTTGCACTCAACACTTGGTAGGGAAGTCTTCAATGTTTGACCAAGTCCCGAGTTGGGTGTGGTGAGTGGTGATTTCCACGTGGCAACAGTTATTTGGTTCATGTGTGTCGGTGGGTCCCCACTTCTCCTTCGTACTTAGGTGTAACACGTGGTGGTGGTTGGTTGGGTCTCTTGTTGTGTGGGCCTCACAATGGTGGGCTGATGGAAAGGCCTTTTTGGCATAACCTACCCTTTTGGCAAGATCGACCTTTCATCTTGTCGACCATGAGAGATACACCGAAATGATGTTTTTTTGGTGTGATGGGTGTCGGGTCTTGGCGAAATGCTTCAAATGGCAGATTTCAACAATATTATCCCTTCCATTATATGTCGATAGATGAATGGTCCACGTGGGCAGTTGACCATGTTTGAATCGATGACAGAGAAGGAAATGCAGTGGACGTGGAGCTTGCAGGACTAATTAGTTTCCACTTGGATGAAAGGAGAAACATTGCTGACAGAGAGAGATCACTCTGACATACTAAATATGGTAGGTTGCAATATTTTCAGAGCAGATAGTAGGTTGAGAAATAAAGAATAATGCATTGATGGGGAATCAGTTGTGATAGTCCTCAAAATGACTGTGCAAAAATGTTTCATGCCATAGTCAAAATTTTGGTCATTTTGAGCATTTAATGTTCTCTATACTCACCCTCATGCATAGGGTTTAGGGTTTTATGTATTTTTTATTAAGTCTTGGTTAAAACCCCTAAACCTGTTCTAATTTTAAGTTACCTTTTTCCACTTAATTTTGAGGGTCTTAGCTCGTTGGCGAGGCCATTTATTCTCTAGGTTTAAAGTTATAAATGTTAGCCCCTTTTAATTTTGTCCTAAGTCCGTGTTTTATTTCCTATGATCGGGTCCCCTTTCTAATAAGCCTAGTGGTTTATTTTGTTGGCAGTTACAATTCCTCGCAATGTTGTGATCAAAAGATGTTAACCACCACTACTCCGCGACATCACGAGATCTTGCCGTGTGTCCCTCATTGACCGACAAATTGACCAAAGCAATAACCTTAACTCTCTAGTTACCAATCACTTTCAGTTAAAACCCGAGCTACTAAAGGTGCATAATTCCGAACATGGAAAAATTAAACAACGATGTTTTAATCTGAACCCAAAAGGTGTCTGAGGGTTAGCGGCCAGTGTTAGGCAGTCATTATGGCCGACAAATAAAGGGTGAACAGATCCAATGGTCCTTGTAGTTCTGTAAAGGAAGATGAAAGGAGATTAAGGACTGCGACATCACGAGATGATTCCACATGTCCAAGACAAGCTGAGGTAAGCCGAAAGATGGGGGCTGCTAACTGAGGTGAGGTGGAGGGTGAGTTGGAGATGTCGCGTCATACCTTTGATAGGCCCGCTAGCCACATGTGAATGGTCAATGTCAGATGGACCACTGTTCTTCATGCGATTTGCCAACAAGGAGTTAATTGATGGTGGAGATTCAAAATTAATTTAAATGCAGCTTCAAACCGTTTCTTCACTCACGCAAGCAATAATGGTGGATGAAACAGCGATGCTCAGCTCCAGAACGGTAATAAAATTATTTTTCAGAGCCATTTCCGACTCACAAAGCGATTCAAAGGCGATCAAAAGGTGATTCTTGAGTGGAAAAGATCGGTGTGAGTCCTCGTAGTGAAAAATTGGATTTCATCTGGTGCGTACGAAGTTGTTAGTTGCTAAATCCTTCTTCTGTGTTTTCAGAGCTGTTGAAAGTGCGGATTGTGTGAAATTATAATGAAAAGATTGTGAATTGCTCTAGGGTTTGTGAAATTTTGTAAAAATGGGTGATAATTCGCACGTACTGTGTTGAATTTGATTGTCTCGTGTTAAGCCCTAGTTTCTATTTTTCTTCCATGGGTAATTGTAAGAAGCCCTAGTTAAATAGGATGGCTCCCTTGCGAAAACACTCAGGATAGACAGAGAATCTAAAGAGATATATGTTTGATGATTTTCTTGATCAATTGAAGCACTTGACAAATGATAAATATCAGGGGTAGAGACTTGTACAAGGCAAAACCCTAGGAGAAGGGTTAACTAACAAGGCATATAACATAGCAGATGCTAGGGTGCCAATGACTAGTGTGGAATTGTTTAAGTTATGGTATGGACAAAAATTTACAATCCCCATTTTTAAGTGTGTGGCAATATGACTTGGGGAGGTTAGTGGTGCCCAATGTATTCATGGATGTTGACCTCCCCAAAGTTGTTGCAAATAGATATGACCCCATTTTTAGAGTTATATGGGGGAATGAGGGAGAAATTTTGTTAACAATTAGGAGGGAGGAATTTCAAGAGATTTTTGATTTGTATGAACCTTCTGCTACCTTGGTTCAGATAAATTTGAATGAACTAAAGGCAGAATATTACAGAATGAAGGGTTTTGTTAGAGCTAGCCTCCTTCTAGCTCATTTGGCAAAAGTAGGAGATACAACTTATCATGTTAACCCTAGTTCAGAAGAGCTCTTTCTTATTGGTGCTTTCGCCAAATATTTTCAAGCCACTTTCTTTTCTCTATGCTAGATTTTAGGGTTTAACCCTATTACAATCATGCCACCTGATTTTATGTATATGGCTATACAAATTCAACATCCATATTTTACAGTGGTTTTTGACTTTGCCCCATACCTAGAAGAGAATATTCATGAGGGGTTGCAAGATGTCAAGAATGGTGTATTTAGCACTCATTTGTATTGGTATTCATTATTAATGCACATGTTCTTATATAGAAATGCAAATTGTTTTGAGGGTACCATGAATCTCAACAGAATAGTTGACAATATTGAGGTGTTGGTGCAGCTTTGGAGTATGGACATGTCTTGGGGCAGGCAGAAAGCAAGTTTTGTCAGGTTTCATAATAGTTTTTCTTCTAGACTGAGGCAGAGAATAACAGTGAATCCACCAAGGATTCCCATGCAGTTGCATAATTTTGTAAGACCAAAGGAAAGGCTACCACTTTTGAAAATTGAGCACAACTGGGGTGACATTATACCTTATCCTGTTATTACAGTTATCAGAGTTTATGGTTTCCCTGGCCAACCACATGTATTACCATTTAATGCTCCTTTGAGGTTAGATTTTGCTGAAGTATTGTGGCAAATAGGTTGTATACATGATAAGGAGTTGAAGGGTAGAGGCAAAGGGACTATTTTCCCTGATTATACTATCATTCCATACTTTGTGATTATAAAAAGGGGATATCTTCATTTTGACAAACTTTTTGTACCATATCATTTAGGGTTTAGCACAGTCAGACATAGTGACCTAAAGGGGTTTTACAATGTTTTTAGGGCAAGGATAAAAGGAATCTCATTACCCCTTGAGCACAATTTCCCTAAGTATTTAAGAATCTTTGGTAGTAAATATTATATTAGGAGATGATATTATTAGAAAATTTGATCCTAGATGTGATGAAGGAATTTTTCTTGGTTATTCTAATGAAAGCAAAGCATATAGATGTTATAAAAAGAGATTGTAGAGAATTGTGGAGAGTGATAATGTCAAGGTGGATGAGCTGAAAAAAGGTCAAATAAGAGTTTATGAGCAAGATCCAACAGTGGAAATGATCATAACTGAACTGGTAACACCTTTACCAAAACATGATGTTGAACCAGTTACTCCAACAGTATTAAAAAATTTAACAGTAATTGAAGAACCGAGAAGAGGACCAAAGAGTCTAAAGACTCCTAGGTATGTGAGATTGAATCATTCAGAAGATCAGATCATTGGGGATAAGAATAATAGAGCGATGACAAGAAGAAGACTGGCAACTAATGAGGTATGTTTAATTTCTCAAGTTGAACTAGTATCATTAATTGAAGCATGTAAAGATGAATGTTGGTTGAAAGCTATGGAATAAGAAATAGATCAGATTGAGAAGAATAACACATGGACTTTAGTTCCCCGACCTAAAAATAAGAATATTATTGGAACTAAATGGATTTTTGGGAATAAATTGAATGAAGATGGTCAAGTTGTAAGGAACAAAGCTACATTGGTTTGTAAAGGATATTCTCAAAAGGAAGGAATTGATTATGGTGAAACTTTTGCACCTGTAGCTAGGATTGAAGCTGTAAGATTATTTCTTGCCTATGCTGCATATAAGAACTACAAGGTTTATCAGATGGATGTTAAGTGTGCATTTTTAAATGGAGATCTTGATGAGGAATTTTATATTGAGCAACCTAATGCTTTTTCACTTTCAGATGATAAAAACATTGTTTGCAGGTTAAGGAAAGCTTTATATGGATTGAAACAGGCACCTAGAGCTTGGTATGCAAGGTTGGATAAATATATTTTAAAGCTTGGTTTTACTAAGGGTAATGCTGATAGTAATCTATATTATAAGGTCACTGATGATGATATACTAATTATTGAAGTATTTGTTGATGAAATTATTTTTGGAGGTGAAGATAAGTTGTGTATGGAATTTTCTAAGAATATGGAGAAGGAATTTGAAATTTCTATGATTGGGGAAATGAAAATTTTCTTAGGTTTGCAGATTAATCAGACTGATAAAGGTATTTTCATCTGTCAAACTAAGTATGCTAGAGAATTGTTGAAGAAATTTGGTATGGAAGACTCTAAACCGGTAAGTACTCCTATGGTTACAAGTGATAAATTGACAAGGAAAGATGTTTTTGCATCAGTAAATCCTACAAGATACAAATCTATGATTGGAGGTCTTCTATATTTGACTCAGACTAGGCCTGACATAATGAATGTTATTTGTATTGCATCTAGATATCATAGTGATCCTCGAGAAAATCATGAGAGTGCGGTGAAAAGAATTTTTAGATACTTACAAGGTACATCAGAATATGGTTTGTGGTACCTTAAGGATGATGACTTTACTTTATGTGCATATACAGATGCTGATTAGGTTGGAGATGTTGATGACCGAAAAAGTACTTTCGATAGAGCTTTCTTTCTTGGAAATAAGTTGGTTTCATGGATCAACAAGAAACAATCATGTACTTATTTATCTATTGTTGAAGCTGAGTATGTTTCTACTGCTACTAACTGTACACAAGTTCTATGGATGAAGAAAATTTTGAAGGATATTAAAGTGCATTGCATTGGATCAGTAGTTATTCACTGTGATAACTCTACTACTATTGGCATATCAAAGAATCTAGTATTTCACTCTTCGACAAATCACATATCTATCAAGTATAAATTTTTGAAGGAGAAGGTGGAATAAATGAAGTCAAACTGGTTTATGTGAACACTAAAGAGCAGATTGCAGACATTTTCACTAAACCTTTGCCTAAAGAATCATTTGAGTACCTGAGAGATAGGTTAGGGGTTTCTGGCCCTTCAACAAAGAACTGATTGATGCTTTTTGGCATCAGTCTGGTATGTATTATTAGAGATATTATTCATTCTGACACTGATATGGGGATGCTACTTCTCAGGGGGAGCAGTTAGCCTTGTGATTCAGTGGTTTTTGGTTTTTTTTTTGATATTTTTGTCAGATTTTTGGCATTGATGTCAAAGGGGGAGAGATATATGTGAAAAATAGAGCTTTACAGAGATATCAATCACAGGGGGAGTTTGGTCTTTGTTTTAGAACTTCATTTCTACATCTTTGAGTGGGAGATTGTTGGTTGTCTTCCATTGGGGAGACTTGTTTGCCATTTCTTGGTACTTAGATACTTTTCACATCTAGTGTTGCCATCAATGCCAAAGGGGGAAATTGTTGGCCATTTGGAGGAATTGATTATGTGTTGCATTGATATTTTGTCATTGATGTCAACACTATCTATTTTGGTTGCTTTACCGACACCCTTCTGGTCCTGGTAGGATGTTTGGTTTCTAGTTGGCTTGGATCCAGTATGATCTGGTATGCTTCAGTATGATTTGATTATGGAATTGGCTTATTCACGCTACTCAGGTTCATGTTCAGCCAGTTGGTTTTGGTTTGGTGATCGGATGCTATCCTATTTTGCTAGCAAGCTTGGTTTGTGGTTCCGGTGAGGGTTTCACTGGCAGAGATTTGATGAAGATCTTTGATGATGTGCATAAGTGGTGTTGGTGTGGCTTCTGGTGGAGATTCAGGATGTTGATGGAGATCATTTCTTTAGCGTGTGTGGACCTAAATTGGGTCCTAGTGTATTTAGGTTATGGACCGGCTTAATATAACATGTGGATGGAAATCTTGATGCGTTTCCGAGATGTCTTATGGGTTGGATATTATTTGTTTGGTCTTAGGATGACATGTTTTGTAATTATGTAATTGTGTTATTGTCTGGTGGCTGACCTGATTGTTTATGGTCGAGGGTTTGTATATATATATGATGTAAGATCTCATTGTAGATCATGTCAGGTTAAGGGAATGGGATATGTGAGGATGTAATGAGCAAATGATGTAATATCATTCAGGCAAAGGATTTTGTTGATCATTGGAGATCGAGTTGGGTTTATGTAAGAGGATTTAGTCCTCTAGTATTGAGCTTAACCAAAACTATATTTAGGCATATGAGATGTTATCTTTGCAATTCATTCATTCTTCCGGATTGTAGTATGGATTTCTATGTAGTCAGTGAGACTCCTTTTGTAATGAGAAATGTGCTCTAGGATGTTGCCCTTCCTGCAAGTGCAGGCCCCTCAATTATAATTCACATACTTACTGCAGAAGTATTATCTGACTGTGGGTAGGCTTCCCTCCATGGTTTTTCCCTTTATCAGATTTTCCACGTACAAATCTTGGTGTCATGTGGATGGTATTTATTCTCTAATTATTGTTTATGCTTAATTGGTTTATCTGTTATTCTGGTATTTGGTTTATGCATTTCAGTATTAATGTTTTGGGTTGTGGTATTAAAGTTTTAATTGCTTAAGGTTCTGGTAATCTAAGACAACTGATTCACCCCCCCCCTCCTCTCAGTTTTCTTCCATTTATTTGAACTGTCTAACATCTACATCTTACAATTGGATCAAGTAACATATGATAAATTTGATGTTATGGTTAAGGTGTATGATTGCTTCTCTTTCCCTACTATTGGCTCTATTACTCTTCCCATTGAGGTTGGTACTAAGTTCTTAGATGTCACTTTTTCTATTATTCCTACATCAAATCAATTTTGTGTGAAGTTGGGACATCCTTGGCTCTCTTCCATGAAAGCTATCTCTTCTACAATTCATAAATGTTTGAAATTCCCTCATAATGACACTATCATAATAATTAATCATAGCCTTTACCAACCCACAACGAAGCGTGGTAATTTCACCCTTGATTAATTTTGGCCTAAACAACCTAAACATATTAAGCCTAGAAGTGGCATCCTTTTCTTATCTTATCAAAAGTGGAAAAATGAGATGCTCAAGTCCTTGAGTAAACCTAGAGATCCTATACCTATGGATATTCCTCCTACTCATAATGGACCTAGTATTCTTCCTACTCCTATTCCTCCTATATATGCCTCAATTCTACCTCCTACATCTTACAAAGGAAAGCACTTGGAATCTTCTATATCTCAACCTAGTGGGGTTTCTTTCATTTCTCCCCCTTCAAGGAGAGAAAATAAGCCTATTTCCATTAATCCTCAACCTTTGTAGCCCTCAACTAAAACTAAAAGAAACCATTGTGCACGAGAATACTGACGAAGATGTTGTGCCAAGGCTCATGAGTTTTCTTCCCAAACTATTTCCTCTCTAAAGACATCAAATTTTTACTTGATCCCATTTTTCTAGCCTTTGCCTAACCCTAGGGACTAAGCTCAACTCAAACTAGTAAAATTAAAAATTCTTAAGAAAAATGAAGGTTCAAGTTCTTTTAGCATTAGAGATCATATTTTTATTAATCTAGATGATGATATGGATGATGATGTTGTTCATGCTAACAATTTTTTTTCTAATGATTTTGATGGTACGTATGAGCTTATTGATGTTAATCATGATTTATCTTCACATTTTTCAAAAGTGTTAACCCTAGCTCATAGTGACAAACAAAGTGACTTATCATTAGAGCATGGTCCTTGTTTGGAACTTGTAGTAGCTCCATACATGGTGCTCAAAGTGGCTCCTCTTCCATCTTGTCCACCATCCCTAAATGATTTTCAACAAGATTGGGAGGTGGATTATTTTCTTGAACAACTTCATTCGTGTCCTAGATTCTGTTTTGTGTGTTTGCTTGTTTGTAATGCACCTCCCTTATGATGTGCTGCTTGACATGTTTTTGTGTTATGTTAGGTTATTTTTGGATGAACATTGTTACTCCATTATTTCAAGGTAATAAAGAGCTTGAATATGTTGTGACATTCCTCTATTTGTATCTCCTTTCTTCTATATGTTGTGGCTTGTGTTGTCTACTTGGAGAGGATGCAAAGAGTTGAGATCTCTTTTTGGTCTCTTCCATGTTGACTCAAAAAGACACTTGTGATTTTATTCCATTGTGTTTTTAGTTCCACTACCTTTGGAGGATGAGGTCAATTCAATACAAATATTATTGATATACATTATTTATTATAAGAGCATATTGAACCCACAATTACTTTATCCCTTATGTGCTTTTTCCTATATGTTTTGTGACCATTAGCCTTTGATTTGTCCTTTCTTGCTGGCATCTCAAGGTGGTAATATGCTTGTCTTTTGGATGCATTCTACCATAAAGAAATTGATCCTGATAAGATGTTTGCAATCGCTTTAACGTGGGGCCATACACTCTACTCAATGTTACACCTTTTGTATAGACCATGACATGTTTTCGATACTCAAGTTACTTTGCAAATTGAGCCTTTCTCTTTGTAATTTGGTACTTTTCTTTTTTCATGACTAATAGTAAGCAAATCTTACTAGGCTAGTATAGTCATGTTCTCTCTCTTCCTTTTCTTGTGTTGTCCCTTTTATATCGATATCAAAGTAGTAAGATCCAAAAGACCTTAGGGGCTTAGTGCGTCTTATCTCTTTGATATCTTGGTGAAAGTTTTTTAATGCAAATTTTTACTTTACTATGAGTATGTTTAGTCTTATATTCCCACTAAAGTGGGGGCTAAAAGTAGCATTGTAAATTTATCTTGTTTACAATTTCGCCCTCACCTAGGACTCACTTTAGTGTTTCGGCATTTGATGCCTGATTACTATGTTGATCTTCTCACACCCCCTATCAATCTTGTGTTTTCATCATTTTGTCTTCTTCCCCATCATGCCAATTCCTAAGTTTTTAGGACTAGGGCGTCGAATGCCTCCTCCTAATTAGGACCTATTTTGGGCCTTATAATGGTCATTTTATTTGAGTGGGAAACTGGATCCCGTGTTAGCCTACGAGCCAAAAATTTAATTTATTTTCGAGCAGACAAGTATAAAAGTAGGTCTACCTTTCTCATTTGAAACCTAATCAAAATCAAGGCCTAAAATTACACTTTGGTGAAATTCAATTCAAGCATGCAAGCAATCAATCATTCATCAAGCATTAGAATAGAAGTGAAGTCAAGGTCAAGTATTGAAGAGGACATTCATGATCAATGTTTTATGAAGACATTCTACATGAAACCCTAAAACCTTTGTGTGAAGGTAAAAAAAATTTTCATCAAGGTATATATTGTTTTCTTAAGAATTTCAGCCTTTCCCTTAAAAATAAAGTATTTTATTACAATATTTCATTAAATTTATTAATTGAATTTAATGGTTAATTCCAAAACTAGGGTTTGACCTAAGGAAAACGTCTATTCCCAACCTATTTCCCATCTTTTTGTGTGCAGGGAATAGGTGCTGGAGCTATACTCAGGAATTCTAATAGAATCGATAGTGACGAATAGGTTCAACTTTTGATAGTGGAAAATTTGAAGGACCAGAGCAGATCTGTGCTACCTAGTCCCAAAAAATTATGATGCACTTCTAGGAACATGTTCTAAACATCTTCTTTTGCCTAGATCTCAATTTATGGTTTTGCGGGATATATGTAGTAGTTTGTTTTTGGAAATTTACTTCAATTATTCGTACTTTTACCCTAATTTCACAACTACATTCCAAATTAAACTAATTGTTCCTGATCTAGTTGAATATAATCAGAATCTCAACCCATTTCCTTATTTGGATTGAGACTAGATATATTGGGTTCAATCCTCTTTCCATTGTTTTTGTTAATTTGGGATTTCTAGTGGTATTATTATCTTATTTGACCCTAATTCCAAATTACTCCATTGTAATTACTAAAATATATCAGTAATTTGTATGTCCTTAATATGAGTGTAGAGACAACCAAACTAGCCAAAATTGAGCTCAGAATCTAACCTAAGATGATGGCAATTTGGGATCATCTTAAATGCATCAACCCTTTCAATAAAAAGTGTAATGGAAGACATCTTACATGTAGTGCTTATGAATATGGATAAGTATTTCAATGAAGAAATATTTCAAAATCAAAATCACAATAAAGTACCTCTCATCTATCTATCAATGAAGATGGACATTCAAAAATGGAGGAGCCCATACTATTGATTACCAATGTAGAATCACTTTTGACCTTTAATATTATCAATTGTAACTCTTTGTTGAGATTGAGGCCATGAATGAGAGCAAGTAATTAAGCCTCATTATTAGTTCCATTAGGGAGATATTTTTAAGAGCTCTAAATGGTTAAGCCTTTCCAATTATGAATGATACAATTAGCTCTTGACTTTCCCAGGTTACCTGTCAAAGATTGGTCAAATTTATCTTGATCCAACCCTAATTGGGTAGTGTCAAAACAATGTTCCCCTAAAATATTAAGAGATAGAATCCCCCTATCCAATCCAAGGAATAATCTTGAGCCCTTATCTAGTTATTTTTCATTTTGGCATCCCAATCTATAAATGATAAGCTCCTCTAACTAAGCTAAGAAACTCTATTGTTATGAATTCCACTATGGTGGCTTCCATTTTATTCTAAAGTGAAACAATGTACATCTCTTTATCTTAAACAATCTCTTCTTCCTTTCTTTTCACAACTCCCATAATATAATTGAAGGACTAGAGGTCTAGAGGTATCCAAATGTTGCATTTCTTTTTAGTATTAACCAAAACTTAAAGAGATTGATGATGTCATTTGGTAAGGCACCCAACCAGCCTAAGTTGATGCAAAGATACTACCAATCATTAATGATTAATGATTTTATCTTAAGATCTATAAAAAATACACCTCAAGGGACCTTGAAAATCCATTCTTTAGAATTTGCTAATCATCAATATTTTGCTTTGAAGGGTAGTCCAAGTAAAAATTCTAGCCTTTGGGAGGTATAATTTTATATGATACAAATGAAAAGGTAGGTTGGAAATTATTTGTTCTTGATTCAATATCAATCGAAGATACCCATCCTTTTTGTTGTATTCCCCCATTTAGGATCCTCCCCAAATCAAGCTATCCTTGCCCTAAGTGAACACCATAACTCTACTTGGAAGAGAGAAACATAGAATATCAATCTATCAAGTAGGGAAATTCAAGGAGGTAAATTCCTTCCACTTGCAACCTACAGTTTTGATCCCCATCCATGAAAAGGACATAGTCCCTAACACGTACACCCAAAAGGTGTTTCAATGTAGTTTTCATCTGAATGGTGTTTAGCAAACTATCCAAACTGGGAAATCTATCCCATGAATCTTCCCCAAAAAGAGCCCTTCAACCATCATGGATGTCCTAGGTGAGATAGTTAGTGATGACTACTTTACAAAACTGCATAAAATGCTAAATCCTTGAACCACTAGGGGGTTTGAGATAGTTAAAATCTAACAAGGATCATCTCCATCAAGGTATTTTTTTTGGTAACAATCTTTCCATTTCCTCTAGAGTTCTTTGAGCATCCTCCATGAAAGCTTTTCCCCCTAAACTTGGTTCTGAGAAGTAATATTCTTTAACCCTAAACCACTTTCCTCCTAAGTTTACAAATTCTATCTCAAGAAATGAGGAAAATTTTAGACTAATCCTTCTTCCTCTACCAAAAGAATGTCCTTATATGCTAGGATAGTTTTTGATTGAACCCATATGGTAATTATAAAAGCTACAAAAATATATGGGGGTGGCCAAGAGGATTTCCTTTGCCATTATTTTACCGCCTTCCCAAGAAAGCCATTTTACTCTCCATGTTGACAATTTAGAGATAATTTTTAGGTTCAAAGAGTCCCAAAGTCTTCTAAATTAAAGACCTCTGGCTAGTGGAAGACTAACATATGTGCATGACATTTATCCTTTCTCTAAGTTCAATATTCTCATGATTTCCTATTGTTTATGCACTAGGGTATGGAGGAAAAATATTTTTTGCTTCATCTTATTCATCCTTTGACTGGAGTCCATTGAATGTAAACTCAAAATAGAATTGAAAATAATCACCTCTTTCCTCTTCAATATACCAAACTACTTGATGTCATCCATGAACTGCTAGTGGGTTACAACTAGAAGCCTACCTCTCACCTCTAATCCTTCAACATTATCTTCTTTTATATTATGCATAAGAGCTCTACCTGGAGGTTTGGCCATAATGATGAAAAATGGGGGAGAGAAGATCACCTTACTGCAAACCCCTTGAAATCTCAAAAAAACCTTTGGGATAGCCATTGAGGAGGATAGATAAGCTAGGCATGGAAATGTAGCTAAAAATCTAATTAGCCATCTTTTGCTAAATCCAAAATCCTACATTATTTTTAAAAGAAAATGCTTATCAACCACGTCATAATATTTCTTGATATCCAACTTTATTATCATATCTTGCTTCTTACCTTGTTGTAGAGAGTGAACAGAAACTTACATAATTATGATCCCATGTGAAATAGATCTCTCATGAACAAATCTAGTCTACTCATTTGAGATGATGTATGATAGTATTTGCTTCAATCTATTGTCCATTTATTTCATCATAACATTATAAATATTATTGTAGAGAGAGATAGGAAGATATTAATCTAATAATTTGACATCCTTTTTATCGAGATGAAGTTACCAATCGATTCAATAAGGTCAGTGCCCATTGTGCTCAAACACTTCTAGAAGAAATTGGTAGGGAAGTTGTCTGGGCCTGGAGCCTTATCGAGATGCAGTTTCAAGAGGGCATCCTTAATCTCTTATTATCAAAAAGTTATAATCAACACCATGTATTATCAAAGATTAAGTTAGAATAGTCAAAATTATTACAAAGATATTATAAAAAATGATTTATTTAAAATATTATTTAAAAATATAAAAAAATTAATATTTATTTATCTTATAAAAATAAACACTTAATCAATTAAATAATTTTCAAATTCAATTAACAAAATATGTTTTCTAAAAGAAGTTTATGTGTAACAATTTTTTGAATACACAATGATAAGAAAAGTTACATAATCAACACCATGTATTATCAAAGATTAAGTTAGAATAGTCAAAATTATTGTTATTATTTTCATTAGGGTAAAAGGCAAGAGCCTATAATAATTATATTAATAATAACAAAAATTCCATATGATAGTGTCAAAATGGAGGGGAGAGAACACCCTCAGATTCACTATGGAATCTACTAAGAAGTCCATTAGAGTAAATCAAATTACATAAATACATAGGATGTGATCTCTATCCACATTTTCCCTATGAGACATCACATTACTAGGTCCAACCATTTATGAGAAAACAAATTATAATTCTATTCTGAAAAACTCTTATATCTGCCCTACCATATGTTGGTGAAGATTTTGCCTCTGGGTAAGGGTAACACCAACAAGAACCATTCGAGGAAGATAGTTCAAAATTACTGGCTGAATAATCAATGCCACCATAGGACAAAAACTGTCCAAGTGTACCAAAAACTAGTGAGTTGACTACCATGTTGTCCATTGAAAAATGAAGCTTGGAACATGAGCAATTTGGAGAGAAGAACATCACCAGAGCTGAGGAATCCAGTGATTATCCCGTCATAAAGTATTGAATATTTCATGTAGAAGAAAGTGTAGGCCATATGAAAATGTCTTTGAGATAACAAGCTTCGATTGCCAAGCTAGCCTGCTAGGGCACAACAAACAAAATACCAATACCATGTTTGAGCTCCTATACCCAATTCTATGCCAAAATGCTAAAACTTGGACCATATATATTCAAATAATTGCAAAGGATGAAACATATATTACAAAATGTTGGTGAAGAACTAGCAAGCAAAATTGAGTCACACCCAAAAAAATCTACAAGCCCTATTTCCCATTGGTGGAACCCATGGATGATTCAATCTCCATTGGTTTAGGAAAGAAACCCATATAACCATGTGGGTCAATATTAGCATGTTTATACATCACCCTTAACCCACGAAATTTGGAGAGAGCATTTGAAACCAAGTACTGACCTAGAATTTCTGCATTGTTCTTGAGCCAATTACAGAATGGGGCATATGAGGAGTACCTTAAGCCATTGATGATTGAAAGAAACATCGACCTATCCATAGAATCCTCCAAGATCTCTCCCCTAGTAAGGAAACCACCCACCAATTGCAAAGTATCCTAAAATAAGATTGAATTGAAGAAAGTTAAACATAAAAGATAATTTTTTATTTATCTTTAAAAAATAAACACTTAATCAATTAAATAATTCTCAAACTCAATTAAGAATACATTTTTTAAAAGAAGTTTATGTGTAACAATTTTTTGAATACACAATGATAAGAAATAGTTACATAATCAATGCCATGTATTATCGAAGATTAAGTTAGAATAGTCGAAATTATTACAAATGTTCCAAAATAAGAATAGTGTAAAAAATATATATTATTTAAAAAAAAATAAAAACTTAAATCAATTTAATAATTCTTAATTTCAATTAGAAATGAATTTTCTAAAAGAAGTTTATGCGTAACAATTTTTTGAATACACAATGATAAGAAAAAAATACATAATAAACACTATGTATTATCAAAGATTAAGCTATAACTATAGTGCCCCTCCCTGATTCATCTTTCCTTTTTGTGCATCGATAGACTATATTGATATATCTTAGACTATTTTGTGATGATTTGATTAGATGTTTATGGATTTACTTATGATCTGGATGCATCATTATTTATGATAGACATATCATATTGCATATGACATTATGATTTTATGTGGATGATGATATTCATGGACTCTTATTTGAGGATCTATATGTACATATTATATATGTATGGTTTATATTTTCCTATAGTGATTTGATGGTATCATACTATGTACTAACCCTATTTCATGATTATATTGGATATAATGATTATGATAGTGCTTGGTTGTAATGACTGCCTTCTACCATGTTTGTGAAAGGGACGACGTCATACCACTCATTCATGATCATGATATGGCATTGTGATTCCCCTTCACTTATCTTCCTATTTCATGATATATGTTATTGTATATGTTGTTGTATGTGTATTGGTTGTTACAGGTCTGCAGGTACTAGACATCGACTCCACCTAGCTTCACAGGTCTAAGCGTGTCTTCATCCCAATGGCAAGTTGATTGGAGATGACATGAAATTACATTCTATACTCTAGGTTTAAGTTGACACCCTTGTTAGTCTAGTATCTTGAGTTGAGTCATCATTTAGTGTCATGTAGTATTTTATGTTATCCTATGTTGGGTTGTCTTGAGGAGTTGTGATTATTGATTAATTAAACTGGCTCATATAGTTTATAATAATAAATTAAATTAATAGTTGATATTAACATTTAATAATAATGTGAAATTATTATTTACTAACGGTTTTATAATAAGGACTATTTATTATTTATTTATTTAGTTGTGGCTTTAATATTTATCTGGGTACCTTTCAAATACCTGTTTTTACTTAATCAAAACATTTAATAATAATGTGAGATTATTATTTATTCATGATTTTATAATAAGGATTATTTATTATTTATTTATTTAGTTGTGGCTTTAATATTTATTTGGGTACTATGGTTTAATTATTTATCTAGGCCATTATATTTTATTGCACATGCCTTGGTTATTTAATTAATTGATTGTTTATATTATTTTAACCTGTTTTATCCTATTGGGATATTTGATTGTTTATTTATCCTACCTACCATATTTTGCTATTGGTTGGATATTTTGGGGTAAGTTAATTAAATAATATTTTATATTCTTACCTTGGTATTCACATAGGGGTTTGTAAGAAATATAATTTAATCTATTATTTTCATTGGCTGACATATTCTATAGTTTTGGTTTTGATTTTCTGTTTATTGAGTTTTTTGTGATTGTTGTGGGGTTGGCCTTCTCGATGATTTTCTTCTTACGATTGAAGATTTTTGGATTTTGTTTTGGAGCGTGGCTTAGTTGGATTTGGATTGGTTTTCTCTTCATCAATTTTATAGACCTTTACTTCAATTTTTAGGTTGGAGCCCATTCCTCTTTATGTTTTATTTTGAAAGACTGTTTGCTCCGTGTCTGAGAAAGGTTGTTTGCTTGATGGCAAAATTTATTGTTTAAATCTGCTATTTTGGAGTTTGTCAGGAAGAGCCTCATTTGTGTTCCCTATGTATTATCAGGATTTCTCTTTATCATTTTCTAAGACCGTGAGTGCTCGAGTCTACTTGGTATTTCATCCTTTGTGCTTTCGTTGAGTATACATGTTGCTTTGCACCCTACCTAAGTTGATTTGACGCTATTAAAGTGTATTTAAATTATCTATTTTCAAATTGTAAGTTCTTGTTCCCATTTTCTGAGTGTTTTAAATGCGCCATAGTTTTATTCATAAGCGCTAATCTTTTAAGCACATGCACTACAAATTTCATTGTATGCGCCATTCTATGTGTTATATGTGTTGTTTATGTTATCAAAGGTGCTAAATTGTTTGACATATGCACCAAACTGATATGTGGAAGTGTCGTTCTATTTAATGGATGTGCTACTCCGTGGGGTAAATGCACTAAACTATCTTATTTTGTTGTTTGTGTTGATCTTGGCTTTTGAGTCAGATTTAAACCCTCTATATTTAGTTTTTGTGTTTCCAAAGGCTATCATTTTGATTCCTAAGTTGTCCCAGGACTAGTTTATTGACTGAATTGGAATTATTTGTAATTATTTACTCAAGCTTGTATAGGGTATGATCTTGATATTGTGGATTTGATTGTATACTATTTATGAGGCTGCTATGATGGTGTTTGATGTTATTTATCTGATTGAGAACCTTGGATAACTATGCTATGTGTTGTGGAGAGCCCTAGGTTATATTATATTATGTTTGTATGTGTTGTCACCCTAAGGTTTAGGTGCATGCTAGGGGGAGTGGGCTTCCAAGTGAGTGACTCGGATTACGGGGAGTAGACAACTAGGTTACCCGGGGTCTAGAACGCCAAAATATCTCATTGGGAGTTTACCTTGTAATCAAGTGATAATCTAATTAATCAATTTTAGGAGGGCTGGGTAATAGAGCAATTTATCTTAAAAAGATAAGGAATGGACATGTTGGCCCCATTTCCTTGCCTAGGGGTGGTAATTCGGGATAGGATTAGGAAGGCCTTGGTAAACCAAGAAAGCTAATCTCCCTTACTCCTTCAAGGTTGAGATGGCTCTGCATGAGCATCTCAAGGATGTCGGGACAGGTGCCCAGGTTCCCATTATAATTGCATGCGATGATACTCATCCCCTTCATGTAGGTCCTAGCACCTTGAGTCTTGAGTTCTTGTGTTGCCTCTGGAGGTCTTGTGTTTGTGTCTTTCTCTTTGAGTTAGTCTTGTATTGTATCCTTTGGTTGTTAGGTGTTAGCCTAGATCTAGAGTATGAGTGGGACCTTGTGTCATCTCCTAGCACAGGGGGTGGTTCCTTATGGTTCCACATGGTTAGGTGGTTTGATGCCTTCTTCCATTGGGATGTTCTTCATTGGATACTCTTGTGTGTGAATATGGATTCTTATTGCTTTAACTTCTGGATGAATACTTGTAGCAGACTGATGTATGTGATTCATGTATCATATGTATTAGTAGGATTCATAATGTAATTGTAATGGTAGAAGATGCAGTAGGCTATGATCTTGATACTTGTAAGTGAATGTAATGTTGTATATTGGATAATGCTCATTAATAAAATTTGGTCCTATGGATATGCATTTAGTGTTATGTGAATGTCTATGATGATTAAGAAAATGGAACAATGATGTTAGGATGTGGAATAAGTATGGTACTAGGAACATTTAGAATTGGTGCTTTAAAATGAATCTAAGGGGGTTATTGGCATTTGCATTATTAGGAATGGAATCATGATAGATAGTCTAGCAAAGAATCTTATGTATGTATGAAAAGAGATAATGATAGTTGAGTTAACATGTATTAGATGATGGTAGTATTCATGATGATGTTATGCTTATGATGATATATTCTTTATGTGATTATGCTCTAGGGATATATTAGGTAATGGAGTTGAGATACCCTACACAAGTTAATTGTTATGTTGTATTTATCTTCGCTTGCATAGAGTACTTTGGTGAATATGTTCATGATGCTTAAATTTTTATCTTGTTAATGTATGTTAAATGCATATGAGTAGTTAGTTGTATGTGTTGCATTAGTAGATGTTTAAAAAAAATTAACTCTATTTGCATATTAGATGGTTAGTTTCTCTAGGGTATTTTGGTGGGTATTACAATAACACTCTTGTTGCCAACACCATATATTATCAAAGATAGTTAAAATTGTTATAAAATGTTAATAATGGTGTCGAAGAAGAATTCTTCCATCAATTTTTTGAAAGTAGTCTCTAAAACATTGTTCATTTGCTCCCTGTATACAATAAAATAGACTTGTTCCATCAAAATGTATGTACCTGTTTCATAAATTCCTTTGATTGTGTCAAATTGGGATACTTGAGCACTAGGTCATTCAAAAACTTAAGGGAAAATTGGCAAAATATTGTTGGGAAAATAGGTGTTGTACACCTTGCATAATAATGTTTGTATATTTATTTATTATGTCAGTTTCCCATGGATGTGTAATGTAATATTTATTTATTTGATGTCGCATACGTGTAACATGTAGAGATTCCTTGGGAATATTCTCAAGACCACTTGATGAGTTGTATTGTAACATTGGAATATTATTATATTGTATTTATTTAATATTCAGGAAATTAATTTAATAAAGTACTCAATATTAGATGTGAGGTCAAGGGGGTAGGTAGCCCATGGTATTGGCACATGGTATTGTAGCACATGGTTTTGATGTAATACCACGTGGTGGTTTTGTGGGAGCTTGTGTTTATAAAAGCAACCACAAGGGTAGTTGTTTGGGTTAGTCAATTAGCTAGTTTGGCTTTTGTGGAGGTTGGAAGCATGTCATGGGATGTGTGGTTACATTATTGTTCACATGGAGTGCTTGTTGATGGCTGGGTTTTAGAAGCTTTCATAGTTGTATTGTAATGGTTGCATTTCTGAATAATACATGGTGATGGATGCTTTTGGAGGTTGTGTTTTTCCCTCATGAGGGTTTTCCTAGGATATATCTTATGTCATCTTTGATGGGTATATTGTCTATTCTTTGCATGCGGATTTTATGTGATTATTTTGTTGAATTCTCAATTGGGTTATGTGAAAATTGTCATAAAGTTGATTGCAAGTTTCCTTACAAATATGAGAAATTGAACATCCCTAGAACATGTTTTATGTATCAAATTTGCTTCTTTGAATATAAGCATAGGCATAATGTCTCGGTATAGAATCACCTTCCTACAAGCAACATGTCCCAAATAAACTGCTAGAAATGAGGATCGAATCTATGCTTTACTCTCTTTATTGCTCACAATTCTCTTCATATTTTCATTCTAGGGACAACCTTAAACAATACACACTAAGCATTAACTTAGTGTGTGTTGTCCTATGTGGGCCCACTTCTAAATTTTGTTTCTATTTTGTCCGAATATTTTTGTTGGTACGCTTGTGTTTGTTAGATAGCAACAAAAACGTACCTCTGCCAAAAGAATTTTTGTAAAGAATTTAGAGTCACTCTATTTATGGGAGAGTATATAAATCAAAGAGTGCAAATTGGCTATAATGTTAACTAAATGTGGGAGTTTTTAAAAATAAAACAGTAAATAATTTTCATCAAGTTGTTATTTTGATTTTTTCTTTTCTTGAAGTAATATTTTAAGATAATGAATAATTTAATTCTTTTCATTTGAATGATATAAAGGGAAAGGCCCTGTATTTTTCTTTTCAAATATATTAAATGAATTTTTTTTCTTTATTTTTTTTAAATAATATTTTAAGAAAATGAATTATTTTATTTTATTTTTTAAGGATATAAAAGGGAAGGCATCTATATTTATTTTGAAATATATTAATGAGTTAATTTAATTAGAAATTTTGTTAATTAGATTTTTGAACTTATTTAACATGAGGTTTTATGTTTCATTTCTAGAGATATTTATAATAAATTAATTTGAATATTAATTTGTTAATTTGAATGATATATTTCTTTTTAATATATTTGAAAACTTATAAATGACCATTCAAAATATATTAAGAGTATTATTAACCTGCAATATTACATAATTATTTTCAAATTTATAAATGATCATTCAAAATATATTAATAGCATTATTAAGCATCAATATACATAATTATTTTCTTATATCTATGAAATTTACAAGAAATTTTGAAAAAATAAGAATATAATATTTTATAAGAAAATAATACAGCTTCACAAAATATGAATATTAATTTAATTTAAGATAATAAAAATGTGACTTTGATTATATTATTAAATTAAAATGTATAAATAACAAAATAAGAGTATTTAATTGAAATTTTGGTGAAGTTATATTGCAATAGATATCATGAATTAATTTATTCATTTTATGTTGATATTTGAATGCTTGAATTAATAAATTCTCTATTTACGTTTTGAATGACTTTTATAACTATAAGAATAATCTTCATAATTATGGATGTGAATTTAAATATAATTTTAAATTGTGTACAAAAATCTAAATTCTATAGAATTTGAAATCTAAAATCTATTTGTCATGATAGATATTCTTGTATTTAGAAAGATGCACTATTAATAAACGTCATCTATTAACTGACTAAATTAAGGCGATTCTTCTTTGTTCAAACTTCTATTTCAAATTTGAAAAAGATTGACAATAATGAAGGAACATACATTGATTCATAAAATATTAAAACAAAATAATTATACAATATTGATGCTTAATAATACTATTAATATATTTTGAATGATATCTTATAATTTCTAAAATATATAAATATAAAGTATCTCAATATACATCTTATTATATTGTGACTAATATTACATTGTTATTGTATTATTTTATATTATTAAAATTAATATAATATTTTAATTAATTTGTTTTTACTATTATATATTTTATTATATCATTTTCTATATATCTTATCATGATAATATACATTATTAAATTTTATTATTAATATATTTAACCATAATATTAAATATAGATTATATTATTGCATTACATAGATTTAATTATATCATAAAGATATATAATATTTTAATTGGTTAAAATTATATTAATTGAAGTTAAATATATTAATAATATTTGAATATTAAGTTATTTTTTTTAGTGCTAATTTAAAATTTTGTTATATATATATTTATAAAAAGTATAGATTGGTGTAGTATGGTTTAGGATTTATGGTTAGTGTCAGAATTAAGATTATTAATGTTACATACAAAATTAGAGTATAAATTATTTATTATTAATATATTTAATCATAATATTTATCACGCCAAGAGACGTATTATACTCACATAATGGATGCACAAATATGTGTTAAGAAAAACTAAAACCACTTAATTTGATGTGCATATGAATGTCGTGTAATTAAATTAAATAACTAAAAACTAAAATAAAAACTATAACATAATTAAATTTAAGAATTGTTTTAGAATTAAAAAATTAAATACAATAACTTAAATTAAATTAATTAACTTAAATAAAATAAAATAAAGTAATGTAACTTAGATTAAATTAAATAATTTAAACATAGTAAAATTTAAGATGATTAAAATTTTAAAATTGTATAAAAATAAAAAATAAAATAAAATAACTTAAATTAAATTAAATTAAATAACAGTAAAATTTAAGATGATTAAAATTTTAAAATTGTATAAAAATAAAAAAATAAAAAAAAATAAATTAAATTAAATAACTAAAATTAAATTAAATTAAATAGTTTTCTTTCTTTAGAAAAAGAACAAACTAAAGTTGGGAATCAGCTGTTAGTGTAACGGTGAAATGGTTGCATTGTTTGTGGTGCAACCAAGGTTCAAGTCTCCACCTAGACCAAAGTGGTATGCTAATATATCGGTTTGATCCCACCTTGGTAGGAGATATTAATGGCGGTTGATCTTGGAGGATGTACAGGTGATCTTGGCGGATGTGTGGACTGACTAACCGTGCTCGACCCTACTAGGCTGGTGTGCTCGCAAACCCCGTTCCTCATATGTGTGTCCTGCTTGCGGATCAGTTTCTTGTTGGTGTGTGTTGTCCATGGACTTTTGTCGAACCCACACGGGTCTTTCATGCCTAGCAGTGTTGTATCAGGCCCTCGCGAGTCTTTCACCTCAACTGGTTCGTGGTCCCTACTAGCCTACCTTGCTCGCGATTCTGCATTGTTAGTCTCATAGATATAAGGTTGAGGAAGGCATCATGAAGAGATAACGGTGTAAGAACGTCGTAACAACTGAGGATGAGCTCCCTCAAAAATGTGGTCTCACTGGTTCATAGCTCTCGTCAAAAGCGATTACAAAACATAATAAACTAAAGTTAAGTTTCTTTACACACATCACTTAAATTAATAAATTAAATTAAATAATTTAAATTAAGTAATTTAAACATAGTAAAATTTAAGCTAATTAAAATTTAAAAATTATATGAATTAAAAAATCAAATAAAACAACTTAACCTAAATTAAATTAAACAAATTAAATTTTAATTAAATAAAATAACTTAAATTAAATTAAATTAAATAATTTAAACATAATAAAATTTAAGCTGATTAAAACTTAAAAAGTATGTAAGAGTTAAAAAACTAAAATAAAAAAATTAAATAAAATAACTAAAGCGAAATTAATTTAAATAGTTTTCTTTCTTTAGAAATAGAAGAAACTGAAAATATGTTTTTTACACACATCACTTAAATTAATAAATTGAATTAAATAATTTAAATGAATTGAAATTAAGTAACTTAAATTAAATTAAGTAATTTAAACATAGTAAAATTTAACAATTGTATAAGAATTAAAAAATAAAATAAAATAAATGTCACGTAGTGGCGAGTACTTGTCGTCATAATATTGTAATAAAAATATTTGTTCTAATTTTTAATTACTATAATTTAGAATTATAGTAAAAATATTTATTTTAAGTTTTAATTATTATAATTTTGAATCATTGTTTTTTTTTTGGCAAGGTGGCAATACCACTTGATATATTTTATTAATAATATATAATTTTTAAAATATATTTAAAAACCGATTCAAACTGAGCTCCCAGAGGCGTATTATACTCACATAATGGATGCACAAATATGTGTTAAGAAAAACTAAAACCATTTAATTTGACGTGTATATGAATGTTGTGTAATTAAATTAAATAACTAAAAATTACAATGAAAACTATAACATAATAAAATTTAAGAATTGTTTTAGAATATTAAAATTAAATACAATAACTTAAATTAAATTAATTAACTTAAATAAAATAAAATAAAGTAATGTAACTTAGATTAAATTAAATAATTTAAACATAGTAAAATTTAAGATGATTAAAATTTTAAAATTGTATAAAAATAAAAAATAAAATAAAATAACTTAAATTAAATTAAATTAAATAACAGTAAAATTTAAGATGATTAAAATTTTAAAATTGTATAAAAATAAAAAAATAAATTAAATTAAATTAAATTAAATAACTAAAATAAAATTAAATTAAATAGTTTTCTTTCTTTAGAAAAAGAACAAACTAAAGTTGGGAATCAGCTGTTAGTGTAACGGTGAAATGGTTGCATTGTTTGTGGTGCAACCAAGGTTCAAGTCTCCACCTAGACCAAAGTGGTATGCTAATATATCGGTTTGATCCCACCTTGGTAGGAGATATTAATGGCGGTTGATCTTGGAGGATGTACAGGTGATCTTGGCGGATGCGTGGACTGACTAACCGTGCTCGACCCTACTGGGCTGGTGTGCTCGCAAACCCCGTTCCTCATACATGTGTGCTGCTTGCGGATCAGTTTCTTGTTGGTGTGTGTTGTCCGTGGACTTTTGTCGAACCGACACGAGTCTTTCATGCCTAGCAGTGTTGTATCGGGCCCTCGCGGGTCTTTCACCTCAACTGGTTCGTGGTCCCTACTAGCCTACCTTGCTCGCGATTCTGCATTGTTAGTCTCATAGATATAAGGTTGAGGAAGGCATCACGAAGAGATAAGGGTGTAAGAACGTCGTAACAACTGAGGATGAGGCCCCTCAAAAATGTGGTCTCACTGGTTCATAGCTCTCGTCAAAAGCGATTACAAAACATAATAAACTAAAGTTAAGTTTCTTTACACACATCACTTAAATTAATAAATTAAATTAAATAATTTAAATTAAGTAATTTAAACATAGTAAAATTTAAGCTAATTAAAATTTATAAATTATATGAATTAAAAAATCAAATAAAACTACTTAACCTAAATTAAATTAAACAAATTAAATTTTAATTAAATAAAATAACTTAAATTAAATTAAATTAAATAATTTAAACATAATAAAATTTAAGCTGATTAAAACTTAAAAAGTATGTAAGAGTTAAAAAACTAAAATAAAAAAATTAAATTAAATGACTAAAGCGAAATTAATTTAAATAGTTTTCTTTCTTTAGAAATAGAAGAAACTGAAAATAAGTTTTTTACACACATCACTTAAATTAATAAATTGAATTAAATAATTTAAATGAATTGAAATTAAGTAACTTAAATTAAATTAAGTAATTTAAACATAGTAAAATTTAAGAATTGTATAAGAATAAAAAAATAAAATAAAATAAATGTCACGTAGTGGCGAGTACTTGTCGTCATAATATTGTAATAAAAATATTTGTTCTAATTTTTAATTACTATAATTTAGAATTATAGTAAAAATATTTATTTTAAGTTTTAATTATTATAATTTTGAATCATTGTTTTTTTTTTTGGCAAGGTGGCAATACCACTTGATATATTTTATTAATAATATATAATTTTTAAAATATATTTAAAAACCGATTCAAACTAAGCTCCCAGAGGCGTATTATACTCACATAATGCATGCACAAATATGTGTTAAGAAAAACTAAAACCATTTAATTTGACGTGTATATAAATGTTGTCTAATTAAATTAAATAACTAAAAATTAAAATAAAAACTATAACATAATAAAATTTAAGAATTGTTTTAGAATATTAAAATTAAATACAATAACCTAAATTAAATTAATTAACTTAAATAAAATAAAATAAAGTAATGTAACTTAGATTAAATTAAATAATTTAAACATAGTAAAATTTAAGATGATTAAAATTTTAAAATTGTATAAAAATAAAAAATAAAATAAAATAACTTAAATTAAATTAAATTAAATAACAATAAAATTTAAGATGATTAAAATTTTAAAATTGTATAAAAATAAAAAAATAAAATAAATTAAATTAAATTAAATAACTAAAATGAAATTAAATTAAATAGTTTTCTTTCTTTAGAAAAAGAACAAACTAAAGTTGGGAATCAGCTATTAGTGTAACGGTGAAATGGTTGCATTGTTTGTGTTGCAACCAAGGTTCAAGTCTCCACCTAGACCAAAGTGGTATGCTAATATATCGGTTTGATCCCACCTTGGTAGGAGATATTAATGGCGGTTGATCTTGGAGGATGTACAGGTGATCTTGGCGCATGCGTGGATTGACTAACCGTGCTCGACCCTACTGGGCTGGTGTGCTCGCAAACCCCGTTCCTCATACATGTGTGCTACTTGCGGATCAGTTTCTTGTTGGCGTGTGTTGTCCGTGGACTTTTGTCGAACCCACACTGGTCTTTCATGCCTAGCAGTGTTGTATCGGGCCCTCGCGGGTCTTTCACCTCAACTGGTTCGTGGTCCCTACTAGCCTACCTTGCTCGCGATTCTGCATTGTTAGTCTCATAGATATAAGGTTGAGGAAGGCATCACGAAGAGATAAGGGTGTAAGAACGTCGTAACAACTAAGGATGAGGCCCCTAAAAAATGTGGTCTCACTGGTTCATAGCTCTCGTCAAAAGCGATTACAAAACATAATAAACTAAAGTTAAGTTTCTTTACACACATCACTTAAATTAATAAATTAAATTAAATAATTTAAATTAAATAATTTAAACATAGTAAAATTTAAGCTAATTAAAATTTAAAAATTATATGAATTAAAAAATCAAATAAAACAACTTAACTTAAATTAAACAGTATAAATTAAATTAAACAAATTAAATTTTAATTAAATAAAATAACTTAAATTAAATTAAATTAAATAATTTAAACATAATAAAATTTAAGCTGATTAAAACTTAAAAAGTATATAAGAGTTAAAAAACTAAAATTAAAAAATTAAATTAAATAACTAAAGCGAAATTAAATTAAATAGTTTTCTTTCTTTAGAAATAGAAGAAACTGAAAATAAGTTTTTTACACACATCACTTAAATTAATAAATTGAATTAAATAATTTAAATGAATTGAAATTAAGTAAATTAAATTAAATTAAGTAATTTAAACATAGTAAAATTTAAGAATTGTATAAGAATTAAAAAATCAAATAAAACAAATGTCACGTAGTGGCGAGTACTTGTCGTCATAATATTGTAATAAAAATATTTGTTCTAATTTTTAATTACTATAATTTAGAATTATAGTAAAAATATTTATTTTAAGTTTTAATTATTATAATTTTGAATCATTGTTTTTTTTTTTGGCAAGGTGGCAATACCACTTGATACATTTTATTAATAATATATAATTTTTACAATATATTTAAAAACCGATTCAAACTGAGCTCCCAGAGTCGTATTATACTCACATAATGGATGCACAAATATGTGTTAAGAAAAACTAAAACCATTTAATTTGACGTGTATATGAATGTTGTGTAATTAAATTAAATAACTAAAAATTAAAATGAAAACTATAACATAATAAAATTTAAGAATTGTTTTAGAATATTAAAATTAAATACAATAACTTAAATTAAATTAATTAACTTAAATAAAATAAAATAAAGTAATGTAACTTAGATTAAATTAAATAATTTAAACATAGTAAAATTTAAGATGATTAAAATTTTAAAATTGTATAAAAATAAAAAATAAAATAAAATAATTTAAATTAAATTAAATTAAATAACAATAAAATTTAAGATGATTAAAATTTTAAAATTGTATAAAAATAAAAAAATAAATTAAATTAAATTAAATAACTAAAATGAAATTAAATTAAATAGTTTTCTTTCTTTAGAAAAAGAACAAACTAAAGTTGGGAATCAGCTGTTAGTGTAACGGTGAAATGGTTGCATTGTTTGTGGTTCAAGCAAGGTTCAATTCTCCACCTAGACCAAAGTGGTATGCTAATATATCAGTTTGATCCCACCTTGGTAGGAGATATTAATGGCGGTTGATCTTGGAGGATGTACAGGTGATCTTGGCGGATGCGTGGACTGACTAACCGTGCTCGACCCTACTGGGCTGGTGTGCTCGCAAACCCTGTTCCTCATACATGTGTGCTGCTTGCGGATCAGTTTCTTGTTGGTGTGTGTTGTCCGTGGACTTCTGTCGAACCCACACGTGTCTTTCATGCCTAGAAGTGTTGTATCGGACCCTTGCGGGTCTTTCACCTCAACTGGTTCGTGGTCCCTACTAGCCTACCTTGCTCGCGATTCTGCATTGTTAGTCTCATAGATATAAGGTTGAGGAAGGCATCACGAAGAGATAAGGGTGTAAGAGCATCGTAACAACTGAGGATGAGGTCCCTCAAAAATGTGGTCTCACTAGTTCATATCTCTCGTCAAAAGCAATTACAAAACATAATAAACTAAAGTTAAGTTTCTTTACACACATCACTTAAATTAATAAATTAAATTAAATAATTTAAACATAGTAAAATTTAAGCTAATTAAAATTTAAAAATTATATGAATTAAATAATCAAATAAAACAACTTAACCTAAATTAAATTAAACAAATTAAATTTTAATTAAATAAAATAACTTAAATTTAAGTTAAATTAAATAATTTAAACATAATAAAATTTAAGCTGATCAAAACCTAAAAAGTATATAAGAGTTAAAAAACTAAAATAAAAAAATTAAATTAAATAACTAAAGCGAAATTAAATTAAATAGTTTTCTTTCTTTAGAAATAGAAGAAACTGAAAATAAGTTTTTTACACACATCACTTAAATTAATAAATTGAATTAAATAATTTAAATGAATTGAAATTAAGTAACTTAAATTAAATTAAGTAATTTAAACATAGTAAAATTTAAGAATTGTATAAGAATTAAAAAATCAAATAAAACAAATGTCACGTAGTGGCGAGTACTTGTCGTCATAATATTGTAATAAAAATATTTGTTCTAATTTTTAATTACTATAATTTAGAATTATAGTAAAAATATTTATTTTATGTTTTAATTATTATAATTTTGAATCATTATTTTTTTTTTTGGCAAGGTGGCAATACCACTTGATATTTTTATTAATAATATATAATTTTTACAATATATTTAAAAACCGATTCAAACTGAGCTCCCAGAGTCGTATTATACTCACATAATGGATGCACAAATATGTGTTAAGAAAAACTAAAACCATTTAATTTGACGTGTATATGAATGTTGTGTAATTAAATTAAATAACTAAAAATTAAAATGAAAACTATAACATAATAAAATTTAAGAATTGTTTTAGAATATTAAAATTAAATACAATAACTTAAATTAAATTAATTAACTTAAATAAAATAAAATAAAGTAATGTAACTTAGATTAAATTAAATAATTTAAACATAGTAAAATTTAAGATGATTAAAATTTTAAAATTGTATAAAAATAAAAAATAAAATAAAATAACTTAAATTAAATTAAATTAAATAACAGTAAAATTTAAGATGATTAAAATTTTAAAATTGTATAAAAATAAAAAAATAAATTAAATTAAATTAAATAACTAAAATGAAATTAAATTAAATAGTTTTCTTTCTTTAGAAAAAGAAAAAACTAAAGTTGGGAATCAGCTGTTAGTGTAACGGTGAAATGGTTGCATTGTTTGTGGTGCAACCAAGGTTCAATTCTCCACCTAGACCAAAGTGGTATGCTAATATATCGGTTTGATCCCACCTTGGTAGGAGATATTAATGGCGGTTGATCTTGGAGGATGTACAGGTGATCTTGGCGAATGCGTGGACTGACTAACCGTGCTCGACCCTACTGGGCTGGTGTGCTCGCAAACCCCGTTCCTCATACGTGTGTGCTGCTTGTGGATCAGTTTCTTGTTGGCGTGTGTTGTCCGTGGACTTCTGTCAAACCCACACGGGTCTTTCATGCCTAGCAGTGTTGTATCGGGCCCTCGCGGGTCTTTCACCTCAACTGGTTCATGGTCCCTACTAGCCTACCTTGCTCGCGATTCTGCATTGTTTGTCTCATAGATATAAGGTTGAGGAAGGCATCATGAAGAGATAAGGGTGTAAGAACATCGTAACAACTGAGGATGAGGCCCCTCAAAAATGTGGTTTCACTGGTTCATAGCTCTCGTCAAAAGGGATTACAAAACATAATAAACTAAAGTTATGTTTCTTTACACACATCACTTAAATTAATAAATTAAATTAAATAATTTAAATTAAGTAATTTAAACATAGTAAAATTTAAGCTAATTAAAATTTAAAAATTATATGAATTAAAAAATCAAATAAAACAACTTAACCTAAATTAAACAATATAATTAAATTAAACAAATTAAATTTTAATTAAATAAAATAACTTAAATTAAATTAAATTAAATAATTTAAACATAATAAAAGTTAAGCTGATTAAAACTTAAAAAGTATATAAGAGTTAAAAATCTAAAATAAAAAAATTAAATTAAATAACTAAAGCGAAATTAAATTAAATAGTTTTCTTTCTTTAGAAATAGAAGAAACTAAAAATAAGTTTTTTACACACATCACTTAAATTAATAAATTGAATTAAATAATTTAAATGAATTGAAATTAAGTAACTTCAATTAAATTAAGTAACTTAAACTAAATTCAATAATTTAAACATAGTAAAATTTAAGAATTGTATAAGAATTAAAAAATCAAATAAAACAAATGTCACGTAGTGACGAGTACTTGTCGTCATAATATTGTAATAAAAATATTTGTTCTAATTTTTAATTACTATAATTTAGAATTATAGTAAAAATATTTATTTTAAGTTTTAATTATTATAATTTTGAATCATTGTTATTTTTTTTGGCAAGGTGGCAATACCACTTGATATATTTTATTAATAATATATAATTTTTACAATATATTTAAAAACCAATTCAAACTGAGCTCCCAGAGGCATATTATACTCACATAATGGATGCACAAATATGTGCTAAGAAAAAGTAAAACCATTTAATTTGACGTGTATATGAATGTTGTGTAATTAAATTAAATAACTAAAAATTAAAATGAAAACTATAACATAATAAAATTTAAGAATTGTTTTAGAATATTAAAATTAAATACAATAACTTAAATTAAATTAATTAACTTAAATAAAATAAAATAAAGTAATGTAACTTAGATTAAATTAAATAATTTAAACATATTAAAATTTAAGATGATTAAAATTTTAAAATTGTATAAAAATAAAAAATAAAATAAAATAACTTAAATTAAATTAAATTAAATAACTAAAATGAAATTAAATTAAATAGTTTTCTTTCTTTAGAAAAAGAACAAACTAAAGTTGGGAATCAGCTGTTATTGTAATGGTGAAATGGTTGCATTGTTTGTGGTGCAACCAAGGTTCAAGTCTCCACCTGGACCAAAGTGGTATGCTAATATATCGGTTTGATCCCACCTTGGTAGGAGATATTAATGGCAGTTGATCTTGGAGGATGTACAGGTGATCTTGGTAGATGTGTGGAGTGACTGATCGTGCTCGACCCTTCTGGGTTGGTGTGCTCGCGGACCCTATTCCTCATACGCGTGTGCTGCTTGCAGATTAGTTTCGTGTTGGCGTGTGTTGTCCGTGGACTTCTGTCGGACCCACACGGGTCTTTCATGCCTAGCAGTGTTGTATCGGGCCCTCGTGGGTCTTTCACCTCAACTGGTTCGTGGTCCCTACTAGCCTACCTTGCTCGCGGTTCTGCATTGTTAGTCTCATAGATATAAGGTTGAGGAAGGCATCACGAAGAGATAAGGGTGTAAGAACGTCGTAACAACTGAGGATGAGGCCCCTCAAAAATGTGATCTCACTGGTTCATAGCTGTCGTCAAAAGCGATTACAAAAAATAATAAACTAAAGTTAAGTATAGGAGTTGAGAAATACAACCCCACAGGAGCCTGAAGATCTTCTGCAAGCCGAATAACCTGTTACAAGGAGAAGCAATGAAGCAAAATCTGAAGAACATACAAAACACAAAGAATATGCTAAAAAAGAGAGAGCTCAATATTCACAAAAATATGTAATGTGATTCTTACAATGAAAAGAAAGAACACAACCTTTAATAGGTCAAGAAACCCTAAAAAGGGAAAACCTAGGTTTGCACATAATTATTAATTAAAATAATTAATTATATGTACTTAAAGTTAGCTTAAGTGTAAAAGAGATAAAGGGAACTTAAATAATTAAACAAAGAATGTTTATTTAATCAAGTAAATACCCGAATACTCTAACACCCCCCCTTAAGCTAGACTTAGGGAGAAGCTAAAACCTACAACAGCTACTGAAAGCAATAAAGATGGGTCTCGACAATAAGGCTTGATCAGGTACCCAAATACAGTGAAATCTCTATGAACTGGAGAAATAGAGAAAACCACATGGGAACAAAACTCTACTCCAAAAAGAGATAGAAAAAATATCACTGAAGCATGAAGACCCTGCAAACTTTATCGAAGAATAACTACTGATCTGAAGAACATCCACTGAACTAGAACATGACCAGGTAGAGAAGACTGTAATCTGCATGAGTGCCCTCAAATGACACTACTCGAATCAGGAGGCAAACAAGGCAAAACAACTGAAATCGAAGATACAGATGGCATGAGAAACCAAAGCCTAAAGAGCTCATCAATCGAACCACGGAAGCATTAGAACCAATAGGATAAACCTCCCCATAATGCAGAAGGGGGAGAGGGACAGGAACACTGAAAAGGACAGCCAAAAACAACTGCATGACGAAGAACCAAGAACATCAAAGGTGCTGAGACACATCATCATGAGGTGAATGTCGTGGAAGGAACACTCACTTGACAAAGGAAGATGGCAAACAACAGGCAAACATCAACCCCCTCATGGCACTTGATCAACAATGCATGTACAACAAGACACAAGATATGCAAGATTCCAAGTAAACAATGTATGATGACATTTTATCTTAGTGCGTTTGCATAATTACAAGCTGCAATGATAAGAAGACTGGAAATAGAAATGAGAATCAAAACAGAGACACCCTACTCAGAAAAGAGATCCCAGGACCTGAAACAACCACGATATCCACCAGAGTGCTGAAAAGCAAAAAACTGAATAAAATATGCATGGAGTAGAATCTGAAAATAAAACCCATTTTTTTCGAAAGTACACAGCACAAGCTTTCTAAAAATATAAAGTTTTTGAAAAACGGAGTTCGGATGCTCATTCTACGTCTCTCAGAGTGCAAAAAAGAGACCTCACTTTGACTGCAAAAAAACATAGTCAAAAAGAAAAATTAGAAAAAATTACTAACACCATAAGGTCGGCCTTAAAACCATCTTTCCGATGCCTATTCATTTTCAAAAAAATGACTTCGTATGCCCAAGATAGGGCCAAAAAACCAAACCCCCCCTGAAAAAGCCAAAAAAGGGAATCTAGTGGCTTGTTTGGGCGTTCGGTGGCCAGTGGGTGGCCAGTGGGTGGCCAGTGGGTGGCGGTCGGGTGGCAGGGTGGCGGCCGAGTGGTGGCCCAGTGGTGGAGTGGTGGCCGACCAGAAAAAAAGAGGGTCGGGTGGGCTGACGGCTAGGGCTAAGCGCGGAGAGCTGAGCGAGGAGTTGGCAGAGGGCTGCAGGCTGAGCGGCGGGGGCCAGGCGGAGGGCACAGGTGGCGAGCGATCCAGGCTGGTGGCGGCGGGCAATCCCTGGCGGAGCAGCTGGCGGTGCAGGCAGGTAGCGGTCGGGGAGCATGCAGCGGGAAACTGAAGGCTGCCGGTGCTGGAGGAAGCCAGAGGCCAACAGGCACGGGGCCCAAGGAGGCAGGTCGGTGTCTGTGTGCGGTACTGACAGCGGCAGGGATAGGAGCCCCATGGTACCCTGTGTACCATGGGAACCCCCCCCTAAAAAAATTTTTGCCAAATTTTTTTTTTTTTTCTTTGAAAGAAACAAACCTCTTTTTTTTTTTCACTTTTTTTGAAAGATTTTTTTTAAAAGAAAATTTCAGCCTGCATGTCGTAAAAAGGCAAATTTTTATTTTTTTGAAATTTTTTTCTTGATCTACATGCCAAGGTCGTACGACCTGGATCTGAGAAAAAAATTCACCCAAAGGCTTAGGAACCAAAATAGGTCGAATTTTATATGACCATAGGGGTTTTCAGGCCTTCTAAGCACGATGGTGAGGTCCGTTTAGGCCCAAAGTGCTCAGAAAAAAGTTCAAACCCTAGGTACACAAAAAAATTCCTAAAACCCCAAATCTACTTCCAAAGCCAAAAATCTCAAAACAAGAACAGGTAGTCTACAAATCTGAAGCTTTGATACCATATAGGAGTTGAGAAATACAACCCCACAGGAGCCTGAAGATCTTCTGCAAGCCGAATAACCTGTTACAAGGAGAAGCAATGAAGCAAAATCTGAAGAACATACAAAACACAAAGAATATGCTCAAAAAGAGAGAGCTCAATATTCACAAAAATATGTAATGTGATTCTTACAATGAAAAGAAAGAACACAACCTTTAATAGGTCAAGAAACCCTAAAAAGGGAAAACCTAGGTTTGCACTTAATTATTAATTAAAATAATTAACTATATGTACCTAAAGTTAGCTTAAGTGTAAAACAGATAAAGGGAACTTAAATAATTAAACAAAGAATGTTTAATTAATCAAGTAAATACCCGAATACTCTAACATCAAGTTTCTTTACACACATCACTTAAATTAATAAATTAAATTAAATAATTTAAATTAAGTAATTTAAACATAGTAAAATTTAAGCTAATTAAAATTTAAAAATTATATGAATTAAAAAATCAAATAAAACAACTTAACTTAAATTAAACAATATAAATTAAATTAAACAAATTAAATTTTAATTAAATAAAATAACTTAAATTAAATTAAATTAAATTAAATTAAATAATTTAAACATAATAAAATTTAAGCTAATTAAAACTTAAAAAGTATATAAGAGTTAAAAAAAGTAAAATAAAAAAATTAAATTAAATAACTAAAGCGAAATTAAATTAAATAGTTTAGAAGAAATTAAAAATAAGTTTTTTACACACATCACTTAAATTAATAAATTGAATTAAATAATTTAAATGAATTGAAATTAAGTAACTTAAATTAAATTAAATAATTTAAACATAGTAAAATTTAAGAATTCTATAAGAATTAAAAAATCAAATAAAACAAATGTCACGTAGTGGCGAGTACTTGTCGTCATAATATTGTAATAAAAATATTTGTTCTAATTTTTAATTATATTTATTTTAAGTTTTAATTATTATAATTTTGAATCATTGTTTTTTTTTTTTTTGGCAAGGTGGCAATACCACTTGATATATATATATATTTTTATATTAAAGATAGAGGGAGTAGAATTATAGAGGCAGAGCCTCACCAGCAAAAAAAGAACAGTAGACACCACCACGAGCCTGCCCCAAGTTCAGTTAAAACCAAAAATAATCAGTAGCGGATACTAAAACAAAAAGGAACCACAGAAGATAAACTATAGAGAAAGGCACTAGCTAAGAATGTTATCATAGTAATCCACCCAGGTGGTCCATCCCTGGGGTCCCTCCATCCAAACGATGTTCTTATGGCTCTGGATCTGACTCAACATCTCCAATTGCTCAAAGGACAGCTGCCTGTTTTCCCTGATTTCATTGTTCAGCATTCGCAAAGCATGCTCAAAAGAGGAAAGGTCATGAAGATTGCGCCTCTAGTCGAGGCCGCATTTAAGCTCAAAGACAAACATAGTAGCATGACCATCCCGCAGGAATCTTCTGAGTTTGTTCCTTTCCACATTCAGCACGACCGAGACCTGCGTGGCAATATTTTAAAATGTGAGTCTTCGAAAAGACTCAGTAAGAGCCCTGGACTGGCCACAAAATCTATCAGCATTTCTAATTTTCCAAATGAACCATAGGATGTATGGAGATAAAATAAACCAGAAAATATTAGCATCTTTCTTTAGTCCCTGAATATAACCAGAAATAATTTCCATAATATTAATCAAGTGGGGAGAGGAAACACCAAACATCAGCCATACTTCCCTAGCAATAGAGCACTCAAAGAGGATATGCCTGCCAGTCTCAGGCATCTTACATATGGAACAAATAACATGTGAGTCATAGTTCCCCCTTATAGGGAGCCTGTTAAGAGTGAGCAACCATTTAAAGCACTTGACTTTGGGATCAATAGCGTCTTTCCATAACTTGCTAAAGTTTTTCTTCCACTGCAAAATAGAGAGGTTAGTATACCAGATCTTATTCACATGAGAAATAATAGAAGTATCAGAAGCCAGGAGAGAGTAGATATTTTGGGCTTTGATTTTGGTTAGAAGAGTACCATCCGCCCATCCAAAAGCTAGGAACCTATAAGAGTCTATATCACAATCCTTAGGGAGGTCGAGCAATGTACAGACATGCATGATTAGGTAATACGTTCTTTTTTGGGCAGGGGGGATATTGAACTTAGCACTGAGATCCTCCCATGATATAAGGGAACCATGCTCAAGAATATCGGCTAGGAGTTTGATCCCTTTACTGGCCCAAGATCTAGCCGAGCACCCCCTGATCAAAGCTAGGGGTTTACCAGCATGGGTCAAGTTCCACCAAAGGGATCTTTCACCATGAATATGATCATCGTTGCTGACATTGGTGTTGACCAAGAACCCTCTGACATGTTCCCAAGCCTTCTAGATGGATCTGAACACACATGAGCCCTGGACAGACACAGGGAAGCTTCCAGCCACCAGGTCGATAAGAGGCAGACCTTTCCAAGACTTAGCCTTCTGAGGGATAGCCCTCTCAATATTATTCCTGACAAGCACTTTCCAAGGTTCATGCCCATCAAGGGCATGAAAAATCCATTTAGCTGCAAGGGCAATGCCCTGAGTTTTGAGATCTTTAAGGCCTAGACCCCCAAGCTCCTTTTTAACATGGCACCAATTCCATTTAATAGAACGGGCCTTACTATTTCCTTTGCCATCAGACCAGAGGAATTGTCTGATGCCCTTTTGGATTTCCAGGATCTGGTAGTTGCTAAACATCCAGGTGGAAGAGTAGTAAATACTATAGGTAGAGAGGATTTTTTGGCAAACTTGCATTCTACCAGCCAATGAGAGGAACCTATTGTTCTATTTATTGAACTTTTGGTCGGATTTCCCTTTGACCCAGAGCCACATATCTTTGAGCGATGGGGAGACAGAGAAGGGAGCACCAAGGTACCGAACAATTTTGTTGGGACCTCCCCATTGGTAGTTAGACCTATCAAACCAGTCAGGAGGTTGAGTGATCCAGCTAAGGAAGGTGGACTTGGTCTGGGAGATCTTGGCTCCAGAGATGGAGCTAAAGAACTGAGTCTTCAAGTTAAGATTATCCATGTTAAGCTTGGAAAGATTGAGGAAGAGAGCAGTGTCATCAGCGAACTGAATGTTTAGAAGCTCATTGTTATCAGGGAGTCTAATACCTTCCACCTTAGGGGAGATAGTGTTATCTCTGAGAAGGTAAAAGAGGGCATCAGAAGCAATGATGAACAGGGAGGGAGCAAGGGGACACCCTTGCCTAATGGATCGGGATAGCACAATAGGGGCAGAGAGGGATCCATTAATATCGATTTGAGCAGAGGCATCATGTAGAAGCACTTTAACAATTTGACAAAATTCACCCGGGAAGCCAAAGGATTCAAGCATCATGATGATAAACTCCCACTCCACCCTGTCATAGGCCTTCTCATAATCCAAGAGGAACATGGCAGCATCCTGGTTAGATGTCCTAGCCCACTCCATGGCTTCCCAACTAGTGATGAGATTCTCAAGGATGTATCTTCCCTTGATAAACCCAGTTTGGGTAGGGCAGATAAACCTCGGAAGTAGTTTTTCCAGCTGAGTAGCAAGTATTTTAGCCAATATTTTATAGGAGACATTGAGGAGAGTAATAGGGCACCAATTTTTAATGAGAGCCTTGTCCCCATCCCTAGGGATGAGTTTTATGATGCCCCTATTAATACAGGAACCTAGGGAGCCCTTAGAGATAGCCTCTCTGTACAAGTCCAGTAGATCATGGGAAATCCACTCACTATTAGCCTTGTAGAACTCGATGGGGAGCCCATCAGGCCCCGAGGCCTTGTCAGGGAGAAGAGAATTGATAGTAGATTGAATATCCTCGAGGGTAAGAGGACATTTAAGTCGGGTGGACTCTTCTTCAGAGATCATATTAGGGATGATAGCTCTACACTTAGACCTGTTCTCTCTAGCAAAAGCAGAATCTTCAGAGGTGAAGAGGGATTGGTAAAAGTGGGCAAAGGCCTCCATAATATCCCCAGGGTTAGTAACTTCAATCCCATTAATGTTGAGTCTACCAATCCTCTCTCTGGCATGCTTAAACTTTAGGAGATTAAAGAAAAACTTGGAGCCCTTGTCCCCATGCTGTAGCCAATGGGTACAGGCTCTGATCTTAGCACCTTTGATTTTGACATGTTGGTGGGAGCGAAGAGCAATTCTGGCATTGGCTACCAGGGTGGAAAGAGATGGGCAGGAGGGGTTAGCTTGGAGGTCATTCTCCAGCTGGGTCAGCTCAGAGATGAGATATTTTTCTTCAAATCTATAATCCTTGGCCCTTTGTTGTCCAATAGTTTGAAGGAGCTTTTGCCAGGAGCTAACATTAAGATTCCATTTGTCAATCTGAGAGGCCGAGTGATTATGGGTTTTATTAAAAAGGCTGATGAGTCTAATAGCCATGAGGGTGTCGGAGTCATGAAGCAAATCACAATTAAGGATGAATTTCCTGCTCTTGACAACAAGGAGGGAGCCAGAAAGTCTGATTTCAGCAGAAATGGGATGGTGATCAGAAAGGGTGAAGGGGCAAACAACAACAGGGTTGCTTTGGTCGAAAGGGGTAAAGGAGAAGGTATCTTTATCAGCATAAAAGCGGTCAAGCCAGCAGTAAATCCTATGCCCACCTTTTTGGTAGTTGCACCATGTGTTCCAAAGACCTTTGGATTTAGCCTTATTTCCAAGCAAGGGATCAAGTAGGTTTTTAGAGGCTTTCATTCTGTCCCAGGAAGACTTCTCCGGGCCTTTCCACTTGAAGGGGTTGCCCCCCATTTTATCTTCACAATCTTCAACCATGTTAAAGTCCCCTCCTAGGATCCAAGGAATGTCTGGTAAGGAAGTGAGCCATTTCCATAAGGTAATTCTATCTTTATAGTCATTCGGAGCATATATAGAACAGACTCCAAAGAGGGTGTTGTCAATGCTAAGGGTGGCCCAGACAGCCCTATTGCAAGGGGAACAACCTTTATCAATGATCTGATTGCCTAATCTAGAACTGATAAGCAGCCCAACACTGCCCCTACCTTTGCAGTGCTTTGAGAAAACCTTTATAGAATTTTTCCAAATGTAGTTTAGGTTCGCTTCAAGAGTGAAGTTAATAGATTTTATTTCTTGCAACATTAGAAGATCAATCTCCTTATGAGAGTCAAGGAAACATTTAACAACATATTTTCTGTCAGGGGCTTCCAACCCTCTTACATTCCATGAGATGCACTTCATGGCTAACAATGGCGGGGAGTTACATATCCTTAGCAGCATGAAGGCTACTGCCATTGGCAGGTGTCGCCTTGCCATCTTTTTTCTTACTCAAGGTGGATTTATTTTTGGAACCCATGGGTCGACCCCGCCTGTTAGCTTTAGCGTTGCTACTATTTGGGGCATCAATGTCATCCCCAGATTCATTCTCACCTTGCGCAGTAATCCCATTGGGAGTGTCATTGGGGGCTAAGATAGTGGGGGGGGGGCAGCATTCATGTCGATCCAGGGCACACGTGTGGGAACAAAAGAAGATTTTTGATCAACACCAGAGTCGGCAGCGATAACACGAAGCACATCATCACTGCCAAGCTCCCTGAGTACAATCGAGGGAGTGCTCTCACAATGATCAGTAGTGACGCTATGGGAGCCAGTGAGAGCTGAGGCTCCAAGGTCAACGTAGAGAGGGTTATCCCTCAGGGAGGGCACAGCTTCATCGACTGTCATAGTGTCATTACTGATCATAGCAAGGGCATCAAAGCAGTTTTTAAAGTCAGAAGAGCGATCCTTAGAGGTAAAGGCGGGAGCCGGAGTGGGGTCTTGCTATTTAGAGTGATCATGATCTACTATAGGTCCATCAAAGACAGGCGATTTCACATACCATCTGTGCTTTTTGATTCTAGAGGAGACCATATAGAAGCCCTCTTCTATATACTCCTCCAAGGTTGGGTTAGCGAAAGCAATAGGAGGAACAGAGGGGGGGGAAGGGGCAGAGAGGCATGCCTCTAAAACAGGTATTCCCTATTCAGGAGCGGAGGAGGAGTCCACATTAGGGGGCTTGGGGTTAGATCCATTAGCCTAGTTTTTTTTTGTGTTTGTCGATCTCTTAGAAATAATGGGGCAATTTTTTCGGATATGGCTGTCCTTCTTGCATAGAAAGCACGCGTTTACGCCTCCTAGGAATTCCAGAGGGCACGGGAAGGATTCATCCTCAATATTAAATCTAAGGATACTGGGCATATCGATCCCAAGCTTAACAAATAGGAGAATCCTAGCATCTAAGTGTGGCACAAGCCGAGGTGAGTCATCCATCCGGATGAATCTACCCAGCGGTTCAACCATTTGCGGGATAAATTTCCATAAGAAGGGGGTGACGTTCTTCAACACAAGCCACCTGGGGCAAGACAGAGCTAATATTTCTTCAGCATTAGCTTTAGGGGACCAACCTAGGGCACGGAATGAGGTTTTACCCACGTTCCAATAGACCTTTTTCAGAATTTTGACCTAGGTATCATGCAAATTAAAAAATATAATGAACAAACCTTTCTGCAATTGTCTACAAAATGAAATACAAAAACCTAGTTTAATATTCCAGAAATTGTAAAACTAATCATCCATAAATTTTCTTGGTGGGCATTTATCAATGTCAATGCAGGCAAAGAAGATTGCAGTGTCCTTGAGCCTAGATTTCTCACTAGCAATAGCACTAGCCATAGATTCGTTCAGAGAAATGCAGAAAGAAGTGGAGCCATCACCAGAGTTCTTACCTTCTGGATTGGCTCCATCGCTCCCATCCATTGCCACGAACCTCGCATCTTGCGCCACCGAACTAGCGCCCCCACCAGCGACCTTATAGAAAGACTGTTTGGGCGGAGAGGAAGGCAGGGGACCAAGCGGCGGGGAAGAAAATTGGGGCGAGCCATCCATTTCAACCTCCATAAAGGCTATGCATGCTCGGCCAGGGAGGAAATTAAATGCAAGCAACAAACAGAAATAAATGCAACGAAAGAAAGAAATGCAAGGAAGAAAAACTCAAACCCTGCGGAGGAGGGAGACCTCCTCTAATGACCGCCACCTCAGGGGAACTTTAATCCACATCAGCGAAGAAGTACAGACCGCCAAAAGTTCGCCAAATCCACCCACTTGTTATATTTTATTAATAATATATAATTTTTACAATATATTTAAAAACCAATTCAAACTGAGCTCCCAGAGGCGTATTATACTCACATAATGGATGCACAAATATGTGTTAAGAAAAACTAAAACCATTTAATTTGACATGCATATGAATGTCATGTAATTAAATTAAATAACTAAAAATTAAAATGAAAACTATAACATAATAAAATTTAAGAATTGTTTTAGAATTAAAAAAATTAAATACAATAACTTAAATTAAATTAATTAACTTAAATAAAATAAAATAAAGTAATGTAACTTAGATTAAATTAAATAATTTAAACATAGTAAAATTTAAGATGATTAAAATTTTAAAATTGTATAAAAATAAAAAATAAAATAAAATAACTTAAATTAAATTAAATTAAATAACAGTAAAATTTAAGATGATTAAAATTTTAAAATTGTATAAAAACAAAAAATTAAATAAAATCACTTAAATTAAATAGTTTTCTTTCTTTAGAAAAAGAACAAACTGAAGTTGGGAATCACCTGTTAGTGTAACGGTGAAATGGTTGCATTGTTTGTGGTGCAACAAAGGTTCAAGTCTCCACCTAGACCAAAGTGGTATGCTAATATATCAGTTTGATCCCACCTTGGTAGGAGATATTAATGGCGGTTGATCTTGGAGGATGTACAGGTGATCTTGGCGGATGCGTGGACTGACTGACCATGCTCGTCCCTGCTGGGCTGGTGTGCTCGCGAACCCTGTTCCTCATACGCGTGTGTTGCTTGCGGATCAGTTTCTTGTTGGCGTGTGTTGTCCGTGGACTTTTGTCGGACCCACATGGGTCTTTCATGCCTAGCAGTGTTGTATCGGGCCCTCGCGGGTCTTTCACCTCAACTGGTTTGTGGTCCCTACTAGCCTACCTTGCTCGTGGTTCTGCATTGTTAGTCTCATAGATATAAGGTTGAGGAAGGCATCACGAAGAGATAAGGGTGTAAGAACGTCATAACAACTGAGGATGAGGCCCCTCAAAAATGTGGTCTCACTGGTTCATAGCTCTCGTCAAAAGCGATTACAAAAAATAATAAACTAAAGTTAAGTTTCTTTACACACATCACTTAAATTAATAAATTAAATAATTTAAATTATATAATTTAAACAGTAAAATTTAAGCTAATTAAAATTTAAAAATTATATGAATTAAAAAATCAAATAAAACAACTTAACTTAAATTAAACAATATAAATTAAATTAAAAAAATTAAATTTTAATTAAATAAAATAACTTAAATTATATAAAATAAAATAATTTAAACATAATAAAATATAAGCTGATTAAAACTTAAAAAGTATATAAGAGTTAAAAAACTAAAATTAAAAAATTAAATTAAATAACTAAAGCGAAATTAAATTAAATAGTTTTCTTTCTTTAGAAATAGAAGAAACTAAAAATAAGTTTTTTACACACATCACTTAAATTAATAAATTGAATTAAATAATTTAAATGAATTGAAGTTAAGTAACTTAAATTAAATTAAATAATTTAAACATAGTAAAAGTTAAAAATTCTATAAGAATTAAAAAATCAAATAAAACAAATGTCACGTAGTGGCGAGTACTTGTCGACATAATATTGTAATAAAAATATTTGTTCTAATTTTTAATTATTATATTTTAGAATTATAATAAAAATATTTATTTTAAGTTTTAATTATTATAATTTTGAATCATTGTTTTTTTTTTTTGGCAAGGTGGCAATACCACTTGATATATTTTATTAATAATATATAATTTTTACTATATATTCAAAAACCGATTCAAACTGAGCTCCTAGAGGTGTATTATACTCACATAATGAATGCACAAATATGTATTAAGAAAAACTAAAACCATTTAATTTGATGTGCATATGAATGTCGTGTAATTAAATAAAATAACTAAAAATTAAAATGAAAACTATAACATAATAAAATTTAAGAATTGTTTTAGAATTAAAAAATTAAATACAATAAATTAAATTAAATTAATTAACTTAAATAAAATAAGATAAAGTAATGTAACTTAGATTAAATTAAATAATTTAAACATAGTAAAATTTAAGATGATTAAAATTTTAAAATTGTATAAAAATAAAAAATAAAATAAAATAACTTAAACTAAATTAAATTAAATAACAGTAAAATTTAAGAAGATTAAAATTTTAAAATTGTATAAAAATAAAAAATAAAATAAAATAACTTAAATTAAATTAAATTAAATTAAATAACTAAAATGAAATGAAATTAAATAGTTTTCTTTCTTTAGAAAAAGAACAAACTAAAGTTGGGAATCACCTGTTAGTGTAACGGTGAAATGGTTGCATTGTTTGTGGTGCAACCAAGGTTCACGTCTCCACTTGGACCAAAGTGGTATGCTAATATATTGGTTTGATCCCACCTTGGTAGGAGATATTAATGGCGGTTGATCTTGGAGGATGTACAGGTGATCTTGGCGGATGCGTGGACTGACTGACCGTGCTCGACCCTGCTGGGCTGGTGTACTCGTTGACCCTGTTCCTCATATGTGTGTGCTGCTTGTGGATCAGTTTCTCATTGGTGTGTGTTGTCTGTGGACTTCTGTCGGACCCACACAGGTCTTTCATGCCTAGCGGTGTTGTATCGGGCCCTCGCGGGTCTTTCACCTCAACTGGTTCGTGGTCCCTACTAGCCTACCTTGCTCGCGGTTCTGCATTGTTAGTCTCATAGATATAAGGTTGAGGAAGGCATCACGAAGAGATAAGTGTGTAAGAATGTCGTAACAACTGAGGATGAGGCCCCTCAAAAATGTGGTCTCACTGGTTCATAGCTCTTGTCAAAAGCGATTACAAAAAATAATAAACTAAAGTTAAGTTTCTTTACACACATCACTTAAATTAATAAATTAAATTAAATAATTTAAATTAAGTAATTTAAACATAGTAAAATTTAAGCTAATTAAAATTTAAAAATTATATGAATTAAAAAATCAAATAAAACAACTTAACTTAAATTAAACAATATAAATTAAATTAAACAAATTAAATTTTAATTAAATAAAATAACTTAAATTAAATTAAATTAAATAATTTAAACATAATAAAATTTAAGCTGATTAAAACTTAAAAAATATATAAGAGTTAAAAAACTAAAATAAAAAAATTAAATTAAATAACTAAAGGGAAATTAAATTAAATAGTTTTCTTTCTTTAGAAATAGAAGAAACTAAAAATAAGTTTTTTACACACATCACTTAAATGAATAAATTGAATTAAATAATTTAAATGAATTGAAATTAAGTAACTTAAATTAAATTAAATAATTTAAACATAGTAAAATTTAAGAATTGTATAAGAATTAAAAAATCAAATAAAACAAATATCACGTAGTGGCGAGTACTTGTTGTCATAATATTGTAATAAAAATATTTGTTCTAATTTTTAATTATTATAATTTAGAATTATACTAAAAATATTTATTTTAAGTTTTAATTATTATAATTTTGAATCATTGTTTTTTTTTTTGGCAACGTGGCAATACCACTTGATATATTTTATTAATAATATATAATTTTTACAATAGATTTCAAAATCGATTCAAACTGAGCTCCCAGAGGCGTATTATACTCACATAATGGATGCACAAATATGTATTAAGAAAAACTAAAACCATTTAATTTGATGTGCATATGAATGTCGTGTAATTAAATTAAATAACTAAAAATTAAAATGAAAATTATAACATAATAAAATTTAAGAATTGTTTTAGAATTAAAAAATTAAATAGAATAACTTAAATTAAATTTATTAACTTAAATAAAATAAAATAAATTAATGTAGCTTAGATTAAATTAAATAATTTAAACATAGTAAAATTTAAGATGATTAAAATTTTAAAATTGTATAAAAATAAAAAATAAAATAAAATAACTTAAATTAAATTAAATTAAATAACTAAAATAAAATTAAATTAAATAGTTTTCTTTCTTTAGAAAAAGAACAAAGTAATGTTGGGAATCACCTATTAGTGTAACGGTGAAATGGTTGCATTGTTTGTGGTACAACCAAGGTTGAAGTCTCCACCTGGACCAAAGTGGTATGCTAATATATTGGTTTGATCCCACCTTGGTAGGAGATATTAATGGCGGTTGATCTTGGAGGATACACAGGTGATCTTGGCGGATGCGTGGACTGACTGACCGTGCTCGGCTGGTGTGCTTGCGGACCCTATTCCTCATACGCGTGTGCTTCTTGCGGATTAGTTTCTCATTGGTGTGTGTTGTCCATGGACTTCTGTTGGACTCACACAGGTCTTTCATGCCTAGCGGTGTTGTATCGGACTCTCGCGAGTCTTTCACCTCAACTGGTTGGTGGTCCCTACTAGCCTACCTTGCTCGTGGTTCTGCATTGTTAGTCTCATAGATATAAGGTTGAGGAAGGCATCACGAAGAGATAAGTGTGTAAGAATGTCGTAACAACTGAGGATGAGGCCCCTCAAAAATGTGGTCTGACTGGTTCATAGCTTTCATCAAAAGCGATTACAAAAAATAATAAACTAAAGTTAAGTTTCTTTACACATATCACTTAAATTAAATAATTTAAATTAAGTAATTTAAACATAGTAAAATTTAAGCTAATTAAAATTTAAAAATTATATGAATTAAAAAATCAAAATAAAACAACTTAACTTAAATTAAACAATATAAATTAAATTAAACAAATTAAATTTTAATTAAATAAAATAACTTAAACTAAATTAAATTAAATAATTTAAACATAATAAAATTTAAGCTAATTAAAACTTAAAAAGTATATAAGAGTTAAAAAACTAAAAAAAAAATTAAATTAAATAACTAAAGCGAAATTAAATTAAATAGTTTTCTTTCTTTAGAAATAGAAGAAACTAAAAATAAGTTTTTTACACACATCACTTAAATGAATAAATTGAATTAAATAATTTAAATGAATTGAAATTAAGTAACTTAAATTAAATTAAATAATTTAAACATAGTAAAATTTAAGAATTGTATAAGAATTAAAAAATCAAATAAAACAAATATCACGTAGTGGCGAGTACTTGTCGTCATAATATTGTAATAAAAATATTTGTTCTAATTTTTAATTATTATAATTTAGAATTATAATAAAAATATTTATTTTAAGTTTTAATTATTATAATTTTGAATCATTGTTTTTTTTTTTTGGCAAGGTGGCAATACCACTTGATATATTTTATTAATAATATATAATTTTTACAATAGATTTCAAAATCGATTCAAACTGAGCTCCCAGAGGCGTATTATACTCACATAATGGATGCACAAATATGTATTAAGAAAAACTAAAACCATTTAATTTGATGTGCATATGAATGTCGTGTAATTAAATTAAATAACTAAAAATTAAAATGAAAACTATAACATAATAAAATTTAAGAATTGTTTTAGAATTAGAAAATTAAATAGAATAACTTAAATTAAATTTATTAACTTAAATAAAATAAAATAAATTAATGTAGCTTAGATTAAATTAAATAATTTAAACATAGTAAAATTTAAGATGATTAAAATTTTAAAATTGTATAAAAATAAAAAATAAAATAAAATAACTTAAATTAAATTAAATTAAATAACAGTAAAATTTAAGATGATTAAAATTTTAAAATTGTATAAAAATAAAAAATAAAATAAAATAACTTAAATTAAATTAAATTAAATAACTAAAATAAAATAAAATTAAATAGTTTTCTTTCTTTAGAAAAAGAACAAACTAATGTTGGGAATCACCTGTTAGTGTAATGGTGAAATGGTTGCATTGTTTGTGGTGCAACCAAGGTTCAAGTCTCCACCTAGACCAAAGTGGTCTGCTAATATATCAGTTTGATCCCACCTTGGTAGGAGATATTAATGGCGGTTGATCTTGGAGGATATATAGGTGATCTTGGCGGATGCGTGGACTGACTGACTGTGCTCGCGGACCCTATTCCTCATACACGTGTGCTGCTTGCGGATCAGTTTCTCATTGGTGTGTGTTGTCCGTGGACTTCTGTTGGACTCACACGGGTCTTTCATGCCTAGCGGTGTTGTATCGGGCCCTCGCAGGTCTTTCACCTCAACTGGTTCGTGGTCCCTACTAGCCTACCTTGCTCGTGGTTCTGCATTGTTAGTCTCATAGATATAAGGTTGAGGAAGGCATCACGAAGAGATAAGGGTGTAAGAATGTCATAACAACTGAGGATGAGGCCCCTCAAAAATGTGGTCTCACTGGTTCATAGCTCTCGTCAAAAGCGATTACAAAAAATAATAAACTAAAGTTAAGTTTCTTTACACACATCACTTAAATTAATAAATTAAATAATTTAAATTATATAATTTAAACATAGTAAAATTTAAGCTAATTATAATTTAAAAATTATATGAATTAAAAAATCAAATAAAACAACTTAACTTAAATTAAACAATATAAATTAAATTAAACAAATTAAATTTTAATTAAATAAAATAACTTAAATTAAATAAAATAAAATAATTTAAACATAATAAAATATAAGCTGATTAAAACTTAAAAAGTATATAAGAGTTAAAAAACTAAAATTAAAAAATTAAATTAAATAACTAAAGCGAAATTAAATTAAATAGTTTTCTTTCTTTAGAAATAGAAGAAACTAAAAATAAGTTTTTTACACACATCACTTAAATTAATAAATTGAATTAAATAATTTAAATGAATTGAAATTAAGTAACTTAAATTAAATTAAATAATTTAAACATAGTAAAAGTTAAGAATTCTATAAGAATTAAAAAATCAAATAAAACAAATGTCACGTAGTGGCGAGTACTTGTCGACATAATATTGTAATAAAAATATTTGTTCTAATTTTTAATTATTATAATTTAGAATTATAATAAAAATATTTATTTTAAGTTTTAATTATTATAATTTTGAATCATTGTTTTTTTTTTTTTTGGCAAGGTGGCAATACCACTTGATATATTTTATTAATAATATATAATTTTTACAATATATTTAAAAACCGATTCAAACTGAGCTCCTAGAGGTGTATTATACTCACATAATGGATGCACAAATATGTATTAAGAAAAACTAAAACCATTTAATTTGATGTGCATATGAATGTCGTGTAATTAAATTAAATAACTAAAAATTAAAATGAAAACTATAACATAATAAAATTTAAGAATTGTTTTAGAATTAAAAAATTAAATACAATAAATTAAATTAAATTAATTAAATTAAATAAAATAAGATAAAGTAATGTAACTTAGATTAAATTAAATAATTTAAACATAGTAAAATTTAAAATGATTAAAATTTTAAAATTGTATAAAAATAAAAAATAAAATAAAATAACTTAAACTAAATTAAATTAAATAACAGTAAAATTTAAGAAGATTAAAATTTTAAAATTGTATAAAAATAAAAAATAAAATAAAATAACTTAAATTAAATTAAATTAAATAACTAAAATGAAATGAAATTAAATAGTTTTCTTTCTTTAGAAAAAGAACAAATTAAAGTTGGGAATCACCTGTTAGTGTAACGGTGAAATGGTTGCATTGTTTGTGGTGCTGCTTGTGGATCAGTTTCTCATTGGTGTGTGTTGTCCGTGGACTTCTGTCGGACCCACACAGGTCTTTCATGCCTAGCGGTGTTGTATCAGGCCCTCGCGGGTCTTTCACCTCAACTGGTTCGTGGTCCCTACTAGCCTACCTTGCTCGCGGTTCTGCATTGTTAGTCTCATAGATATAAGGTTGAGGAAGGCATTATGAAGAGATAAGTGTGTAAGAATGTCGTAACAACTGAGGATGAGGCCCCTCAAAAATGTGGTCTCACTGGTTCATAGCTTTCGTCAAAAGCGATTACAAAAAATAATAAACTAAAGTTAAGTTTCTTTACACACATCACTTAAATTAATAAATTAAATTAAATAATTTAAATTAAGTAATTTAAACATAGTAAAATTTAAGCTAATTAAAATTTAAAAATTATATGAATTAAAAAATCAAATAAAACAACTTAACTTAAATTAAACAATATAAATTAAATTAAACAATTTAAATTTTTATTAAATAAAATAACTTAAATTAAATTAAATTAAATAATTTAAACATAATAAAATTTAAGCTGATTAAAACTTAAAAAGTATATAAGAGTTAAAAAACTAAAATAAAAAAATTAAATTAAATAACTAAAGCGAAATTAAATTAAATAGTTTTCTTTCTTTAGAAATAGAAGAAACTAAAAATAAGTTTTTTACACACATCACTTAAATGAATAAATTGAATTAAATAATTTAAATGAATTGAAATTAAGTAACTTAAATTAAATTAAATAATTTAAACATAGTAAAATTTAAGAATTGTATAAGAATTAAAAAATCAAATAAAACAAATATCACGTAGTGGCGAGTACTTGTCGTCATAATATTGTAATAAAAATATTTGTTCTAATTTTTAATTATTATAATTTAGAATTATAATAAAAATATTTATTTTAAGTTTTAATTATTATAATTTTGAATCATTGTTTTTTTTTTTTGGCAAGGTGGCAATACCACTTGATATATTTTATTAATAATATATAATTTTTAGAATAGATTTAAAAATCGATTCAAACTAAGCTCCCAGAGGCGTATTATACTCACATAATGGATGCACAAATATGTATTAAGAAAAACTAAAACCATTTAATTTGATGTGCATATGAATGTCGTGTAATTAAATTAAATAACTAAAAATTAAAATGAAAACTATAACATAATAAAATTTAAGAATTGTTTTAGAATTAGAAAATTAAATAGAATAACTTAAATTAAATTTATTAACTTAAATAAAATAAAATAAATTAATGTAGCTTAGATTAAATTAAATAATTTAAACATAGTAAAATTTAAGATGATTAAAATTTTAAAATAGTATAAAAATAAAAAATAAAATAAAATAACTTAAATTAAATTAAATTAAATAACAGTAAAATTTAAGATGATTAAAATTTTAAAATTGTATAAAAATAAAAAATAAAATAAAATAACTTAAATTAAATTAAATTAAATAACTAAAATAAAATAAAATTAAATAGTTTTCTTTCTTTAGAAAAAGAACAAACTAATGTTGGGAATTACCTGTTAGTGTAATGGTGAAATGGTTGCATTGTTTGTGGTGCAACCAAGGTTCAAGTCTCCACCTGGACCAAAGTGGTATGCTAATATATCGGTTTGATCCCACCTTGGTAGGAGATATTAATGGCGGTTGATCTTGGAGGATATACAGGTGATCTTGGTGGATGCGTGGACTGACTGACCGTGCTCGACCCTGCTGGGCTGGTGTGCTCGCGGACCCTATTCCTCATACGCGTGTGCTACTTGCGGATCAGTTTCTCATTGGTGTGTGTTGTCTGTGGACTTCTGTTGGACTCACACGGGTCTTTCATGCCTAGCGGTGTTGTATCGGGCCCTCGCGAGTCTTTCACCTCAACTGGTTCGTGGTCCCTACTAGCCTACCTTGCTCGTGGTTCTGCATTGTTAGTCTCATAGATATAAGGTTGAGGAAGGCATCACGAAGAGATAAGGGTGTAAGAACATCGTAACAACTGAGGATGAGGCCCCTCAAAAATGTGGTCTCACTGGTTCATAGCTCTCGTCAAAAGCGATTACAAAAAATAATAAACTAAAGTTAAGTTTCTTTACAGACATCACTTAAATTAATAAATTAAATTAAGTAATTTAAACATAGTAAAATTTAAGCTAATTAAAATTTAAAAATTATATGAATTAAAAAATCAAATAAAACAACTTGACTTAAATTAAATTAAACAAATTAAATTTTAATTAAATAAAATAACTTAAATTAAATTAAATTAAATAATTTAAACATAATAAAATTTAAGTTGATTAAAACTTAAAAAGTATATAAGAGTTAAAAAACTAAAATAAAAAAATTAAATTAAATAACTAAAGCGAAATTAAATTAAATAGTTTTCTTTCTTTAGAAATAGAAGAAACTAAAAATAAGTTTTTTACACACATCACTTAAATTAATAAATTGAATTAAATAATTTAAATGAATTGAAATTAAGTAACTTAAATTAAATTAAATAATTTAAACATAGTAAAATTTAAGAATTGTATAAGAATTAAAAAATCAAATAAAACAAATATCACGTAGTGGCGAGTACTTGTCGTCATAATATTGTAATAAAAATATTTGTTCTAATTTTTAATTATTATAATTTAGAATTATAATAAAAATATTTATTTTAAGTTTTAATTATTATAATTTTGAATCATTGTTTTTTTTTTCTTTTGGCAAGGTGGCAATACCACTTGATATATTTTATTAATAATATATAATTTTTACAATATATTTAAAAACCGATTCAAACTGAGCTCCGAGAGAAAAGAACCAGCGAGAAAAACTCTGGTCATTGCTCATCAATATGACTATAGAAGAGAAGTATTGAACAATCCTCTAGCCGGAGCTAGTTACAAAATAGAGATCAGCAAAGGAGCATGCATGGTCATTTACAAATAGGAATATGCAAGCTCATTTTACAGAATAGGAGCAGTTCCTGGGATATCTTGAAGGCCTTGCAACAGAGAACTTCTGCAACCCAAATTGACATGCCCCTGCACCAAAAAACAACTACAACCAAAATATATATATACTACAGAACGCAGAGAATTTACAAGAAACGCAAGGTTCCAAAACATGACTGACACCAATGACATGAGATCTGCAGTCCGCTATTATAGACAAATGCCAAAGGAGAAGAGGTGAATGCAAAAATGGTAGAGAGAAATGAAGCCCAAAATTTTTATACCGTAAATGAAAAGAAAGAGGAGATATATGATAAAAAAAACTGACAAACCAAAAGAAGCAGCGTACAAAGATAATCATGAAAACAACACTACACCAAACTTTAAGTGGCATATGAAGGACGAATTCCCAATGTGAAAATAAATATTTCCAGATTTTGCACCAAAAGAGAGTACCAAACACACGAACAACATCAATAACAACCAACTCATCATTAATGAATGCCAAGTGATGATCAAGTAAAGCAAAGTACCTCAAATCAAAACCAAATGGAATTATGAAAACAAATACCTCACCAAGAAAAGAGAATATCAACTCGTATAAATGAGAAATCATATAATAAGAAAGATTAAATCCTCAACTCTCTATAGGCTATAATTAATAGGTTTGGGAAGCTCATCAAATCACCCCCCAATCGAGAGGAATCAATAACAGTTTTGTCACAACCCATATTAGCGAGGCAATTAGCCAATGCATTACCTTCATGATAAACATGTGAGATGATGAGGTGCTCAAACGTATCAAGAAGAGTCCATATTTGTTCAAGAATATACCGAAAATGCCAATTATCAGCTTTTCTTGCCTTGCAAGCATTAATGACAATAGTTGAATCACCTTCAATATGAAGGTATTTGAAATTCAAATCCTTAGCCATAACAAGACCTTCTAAAAGAGCACAAGCCTCAGCCATATTATTTGTGCCAGGAGAAATTGGCATAGCTTTTAATGCTAATAAAGAACCCAAATGATCACGAAAAACTATCCCTATTCCTGAATCACTAGGATTTCCACGAGAGGATCCATCAAAATTCAATTTACAAAAAGGGGCATTAGGAGGATGCCATTTTATGGAATTTTTGTCTACAAGTGTTTTCCGAATCCTTGGAAAGGCGGGCGATATAGAAATAATGATACTTTTCCAAGAAGAGATCATAAAATTGTTCTAAGAAGAGAACTCTGAATTCATATTAAAATAATTCTGGACATGAGCATTAACTTGCTCAATAATACTTCTTTCCCAAATCCCAAGAACAACCGATGAGTCACATCTAAAAATGTGCTTGTTTCTTTTCCACCAAATGGCCCATATGACTGAAGAGGGAATTATAAACCACAAACGAGTAAATAGAGAAGATGAATACAAAACTGGCCAAGACTGAAACATGTCCCATAAAGATAAAGGTAAAGGGAATGAAAGAGATAACTTTTGGAGGACAAAATGCCAACAACTAATCGCAAACTCACAATGAAGAAAAAGATGATTGACATCTTCAAGAGCTTTACCACATAAGACACAAGAAAAGGAGGTTGCAATATTAAATTTGACTAAACGATCACTAGTCAAAATTCTATTTTGCAGCGCGAGCCAGGAAAAAACATCAGCTTTAGGTAATATTGAATTATTCCAACAGAACAAAAAGGCACGATGAGGAGCATTTTGATTGGCCATTTGTTGAACAGCAAAATATCCTTCTTTAACAGAGTAGTTTCATGATTTAGAAGGGCACCAAATAAGTTGATCTTTGTTGTTAGAAAGGAAAGTCACTCGGTCTTGCAAAATAGATTTAAAATTTTGAATTTCCTGCAAGGACAATGGCAGAGTAGAGGGATCCTTCCATGAGACCTTGTGAGAAAATAGATCAACACTATCTACATAATCAACCAATCTAACTCCCCATAATTTAGAAAGAACAACTGAAATAGAAGCAAGAGAATCATGCTGCGAAAGAGGGGGAAAGCCATTCTAGGAGTCTTTCCAAAAAAGAATATCCTTCCCTAAATGGACCTTCCAAGAGACAAAATTAGAGACCACTTCCCTACATGAGATCATAAATTTCCAAATAGCAAACCCCTATGGAGGATTAGAAATTGTGAAGATCCTAGCAGGATTATGGGAATCCAAATATTTAGCCTGTGTAATTTGGCACCACAAAGATTGGGGCTTAATATACATAGACCAAACTAGTTTGCCCCCAAAAGCCCTATTTCTTTTAGATAAGTCCTGAATCCCAGCACCACCAACTTGCTTGGAAAGAGACATCTTGGTCAAAGAAATCAATGGAATCTTTTTATCTTCTATCATCTTTTTTTTCCAAAGAAAAGATTGAATAATCTTTTCAATTTGGGAGATGACTGATCTGGGAGCTTGAAGAACTGAGATATAGTAATTGGGAATGGCAGATAGGACCGTTTTAATGAGAAGTATCCTACCTGAAAGAGACAACCACCTAGCCTTCCAAGTAGAAATATGAGATTTAAGTCTCTCAATAACCGAATTCCAAAAAGAAGACTTAGCAGATCCCATAAAGAAAGGAATCCCCAAATAGGTAGAAGGAAGAGAGTCTACGAGGAAACCTAAGATATTCACAAGTCTATCAGCCACCAACTAAGGAGTATTAAAAATGAAGATCTTGGATTTATGGGGGATAATCTGTTGGCCAGATCCAATAGTATAAGTATCCAGAATAAATTTAATATGAGTAGCCTCTTGAATAGAAGAGGACCCAAATAAAAGTGTATCATTGACAAAAAGGTTATGAGTGATTGACATATCAGAGTTAGGAATTAATACCCCTTGCCAAAATCCCAGATCCCTTTGCCTAATAATCAATCGACTAAAAGCTTCTACCATAATGATAAATAAGAAAGAAGATAAAGGATCTCCTTGTCTAACACCCTAGGTTGAAGAAACGTATCTAGAGGGAGCTCCATTAATGATGACCAAACATGAAGCAATAGAAATACAACTCTTGTTCCATTTACACAAGCTTTCAGAGAAACCAAATTTTCTCAAAACTTTGAGCAAAAAAGCCCAACAAACTTTATCATAAGCCTTCATCATATCAAGTTTGACCACAAAAGCTGGGATATTGGACGAATTTATGGAATGTAAAGTTTCATGAGAAACAATTGCTCCCTCATGAGTTTCTTGACCTAGAACAAAACCTCCTTGTTGAGGAGAGATGATATGAGGAAGGAGAATTTTAAGTCTTAAATAAATAGCCTTGGTGAAGATTTTGTAAATAGAGTTGCATAAAGAAATGGGTCTAAATTTAGCAAAAGTTTGGGGATTCTTAGATTTTGGGACAAGGGCAATATAAGTGATGTTAAAATTTTTAAGGATATACCCACCCCTCCTAGACTCTTCCAAAGGCATTAATAAGTCAAAACCAATAAAATCTCAACATTTCTGAAAGAACAAAATAGTAAACCCATCAGAACGCGGAGCTTTGTCAGGGGCCATGGAAAAAAACAATAGAATGAAGCTCATCTAAAGAAAAAGGCCTCATAAGAAAGTCATTATCCTCATGAGAAACAAGGGAGGGGATAGAATCTAAAAGCAAATCCACATGATGATCCATAGAGGAAGAAGAAAAAGAAGGAGATAACAATTCCTTAAAAAAAGACACCCCCTCCTCTCTAATCTATTGATATGAATTAAGGACATAACCAGACTTAGGATCCTTAATACTAAAAATTATAGAAGCAACTCTTTTAAGCTTGGTTGCAGCTTGAAAGAAGGTAGTATTCCTTTCACCTTCTTTAAGCCAAACCTCACGAGACTTTTGCTGCCAATAGATTTCAACTCGGGAGCAAAGGATCTCCCAGTAAGCTTACAATTTCTTTTGACCATCATTAGTGGAGGAATTAGTGCCATGTCTAATAATCTCCTCATTAACAACCTTCAAATCATTGCCAACTGCCTCTTTTTCATGAAAAATATTCTTAAAGATCAATTTATTCCAAGCCATAATTTGAGATCTCACAAATTTCAGTTTGGAATAAAATTGAAACATCTTAGTACCTTTGCAAAACAGAGCACTTATCCACCATTGCCTTAATAAAGAAAGAAAATGAGGATGAGTGAACCACATTTCTCAAACTTAAAAGAAGGTCTAACAGAGGGAACATGATCCAATTTATCAAAATTGAGCAAAATTGGGAAATGGTCAGAATCTGAGGAGGTAAGAATCTCAGAAGAAAAAGAAAAGTTGCTCAAACGTAGGTTTAGGGAAATAAGAAATCTATCAAGGCGAGAGGCAATCTGGCATTTAGATCTCCTATTAGTCCAAGTGAAAGAACCATTAGAAGGGAAAATATCGAATAACACACTATTTTGTACAAAGGAAGAAAAGTCATCAATAACCTTTTGAGATGTAGGATTACCCCCTCTTTTTTCATTCGAGGAAAGGAGAGCATTAAAATCATCCCCAAGCACAATAAAAAAATCATCATATCATAAAAAAAATTCAGATAAGGAACCCATAAGCTGGTTTTATCTGAAGGAGAAGTTGGACCATAAATATTAAACAGAACAAAAGAGACTTCAAACTAGTCAACCTTTAACAACTGCCAATGAGAAGCAAAAGATAACATCTCAACTTTGACTGATTTAGGATTCTATAAAGTTATAAGACCACTAGAAGCACCCAAAGAAGGAACATGAACAACTTTCCAAAGGGACCATTTGGAAATTATGTTATCAAAAGAATCCTGAGAAATTTTAGACTCTTGCAATAAGATGATATCCACTTTTGAAGAATCAAGAAATTTCTTGATCCTTGCCCTTTTGTCACGGGCATTTAAGCCCCTGACATTCCAAGATAAAATCCTCATTTATCACAAGGAGAGCAACATGCCCTCCTTGTTTTGACTTGGGAAGAAAATTTCTCTACAATAGTGGATTGAATACCAACCGCAATCTCCTCCTTGATTTTAGCCAATTTTGGTTTTCGACCCCTCTTCTTAGGAGTTTTAACAATAGGGGGGGAAACCGAAGGAGATTACTCCAAGGCTAGCTTCTGAGAGAAATCAAATCCATACACATTAGAAATAGTTGAAGAAGGACTATCAATAAAATTCGCATCCACACCTTCAACTGAATTTGGCTGAGAAGAGGAAACATGACAACCATCATGGACAGGCCCCGAAGAGGCAAATGCAGAAGAAAAAGAAAATTCAGGAAATTCCTTTGCAACAATCTCATCAAATAGATCAAAACAAATTGAAAATAAAATATCTGAAGCAATGAGCTGAATCTTCTCTTCAAAAATGGAAAGAGAAGAAGGAGACCTTGGAATGGGAAAAAAAGAATAACTATCAAAAATCAAACTATGAACAATTTTGGTATCATCCGCCAAACCCACAAAAGAAGAACGAGGAGAAGAATTAATAGGGCAATGATTTGTGCAACCATTCGAAGGTAGCAAGAATTTTGGAAACGGAACCTAAGGACAAGAAATTTGAAAAAAACTTGCAGAGGAGAACAGAAAAGGTTCAAAATGAAATTCAGAAGACCAATAATCCTTGAAAGGACTAGGAAGAAACTTAACCGAGTTTGAAGAAATAGAACAAAACTGACAAATGACAGACAAAACAAAGAAGAACACAGCCAGAGAGCAGAGAAAAGTAAAATCCATCAGAGGCACATCACATACTATATATCCAGAAAAAGGAATGAGAGATGTAATAGAAAGAGGTAAAGGAGAAGAATCCTTAACATTATGATCCTTTAAAGACTGACGATCCTTACTTTTAAAAAGGGAACATTGGTGAAAATCAGATTAAAAATCTGAACAAACTTGTAAAGGTGCATCAGAATCACCACAACATTGAGAGGTGAAATGGCCAAGTAACAGAGCACAAGAATGAATAGAGATCGAATCTTGAATCACCACAGGCTGAATCTGCGCACCATATTTGGAGCAAATAGTAATCTCAGAGGGAATGGGTTTAGACAAATTTAATAACAAACAAACCCTAACCGGAAGATGAGGTCATTTGAAAGGAACTAAATCATGCTTCATAAAAATGCCCAATTTGTTTGCCAGGATTTCAACCATATACATATCACGATACTCCAAAGGAAGACCTGGGAAAGTTACCCAGAAGGGCATAAACTGTGGCTTCGCCAATTGAATATCAAAATGAGGAGACCAAGCATAGGTAAAAATTCCTATCCCAAAACAAAACCACCCTTTAAATCTATGCACACAATCCCTATACTTTTCAGAATCGAAAATCACAGTGAAATATAGAGAATCTTTATCAAACAGAAATAAATCCTTCATACCATCCCAATTAGACTTTGCCATGTTAACAATTTTTAGATTAAGGACTAGGGATGGAGTTTTTAGATTAAGGACTAAGGATAAAATATAAATAATTATAGTATAACACAAATTTAATAGTGAAAAACATATTTTTCTTAAGAGAATAACCCTAATTTAATTTAAAACATCTATAATATTATATTATTTTAATTATCCCGTTGAGGGGCATATGAGACTTATATAATGGATGCACAAATATGTGTTAATAAAAAATAAAACCATTTAATTTGACGTGCATATGAATGTCATGTAATTAAATTAAATACCTTAAACTTAATGAAGTCACTTAAATTAATAAATTAAATTAACTAAATTTAAATTAACTTACTAAAAATTAAAATGGAAACTTAACATCATAAAATTTAAGACTTATCTAAGAATTAAAAAATTAAATATAATAATTTAAATTAAAATAAATAAATTAAACTAAATTAAATAAAGTGACTTAAATTAAATTAAATAATTTAAACATAGAAAAATTTATGCTAATTTAATTTTAAGAATTGTATAAAAATTTCAAAATTAAATTAAATAATTTAAATTAAATAAATTGAATTAAATTAAATAATTTAAATTAAATTAAATAACTAAAATTAAAATGAAAAGTATAACATAATAAAATTTAAGAATCGAAAAACTAAATACAATAACTTAAATTAAATTAAATAATTTAAATTAAATTAAATTAATTTTTTTTTATGAATAGGCCTTCTCTATTAATTTAAAATATTAAAGTACATATTCACAAAAAAGGCCAGGGGATACAAGATCACCCTGCGAGAGTCACACAGCTAGCGGTCGGAAGCAAAAAAACAAAGTTATTCATCAAAAAACTTCCTCAAGCAGCCAAAGCAGAGGTAGCCGAGGGAGGAGGATCAAGATCATCTTTCTTGCCCCATACATTAATGGGGTCAAGAGTCGGGTCTAGCACGGACCACCCATCTTCAGGATCTTTGTCAATTTCTCCTTCCTCTTGCTTGGGAAGATAAATCACTAGAGCCAAGCGAGGAAACTTGGAAGGGGTTGCAAAAGGCCACCTAGAGCCATCAACAGCAAGAGGAGAAAAAGTCATAGGAGCAGCAAAGGGCCACCTCGAGGCAGAGCCATGATGCAGAGGAGAAGCCAAGCGGTGCCTCCACGCATCATCTCTCCTGCTAGAGGAGCAGTGAGGGGCTTGGGACCGTGGGGTCTGAGAGCGATGGGCAAAGGAACTACGATCGTGGCGGTGGCCACAGGGTGGAGTGCGATCGACAGACACAAAATCCGACGGCACTCTAGCAACCGCACAAGGGGTGTTGCCCCAATGCTGGAGGATCTCCTGTAAGTGGCCCACCTCCAGGGCCACTTTTCCAGTTTGTACCTAAATCTGCATTAATACATTATTACAAATGTAAGCTTTAGCATAAAGCGAGACATTAATATCCAAAAATTTGTGAGTAAAAAGAATTGCATTTATATCCTTCCAAAGAGTGAATAGGATCTCCATTCTGAAAGCATGCCATATCTGGGAAAATTTGAAGGGGATTCTAGGAAAATCGCCCAAAAGAGCCATATGCCAAGAAAAGGGCTTAGGCCGAAAAGGCCGAAAGAAATCATGAATCCATCTCTAGTACTATTGAGCTCTTCTATAGAACCAAAAAATGTGCATAAACGTTTCAGGGTGACCACAAAAAGGGTACTAGGGATCGTGAACCCCCAAATGCTTAAGTCTGGAACCCAAAGGAAACCCTTGGAAAAGCACCCACCAAGCAAAGTGTGCAATCTTGGGTTCAGTGGTGGCGGGCCAGACAATAAGAAACTTGAATCTCTAGGAAGTCTGAGAAGACAGCAAGTGCCACCGCTGGTTGAGGATATGGGCCATAGGCAAATGAGGAACCAGGCAAAGATAGCCCATTTTGGGTTTGTAGCTAGTGAAAGAAGTCCAAGGATACCATTTCCAATCTTTCCACCAAGGTCTGATAGACTGAATGCCAAGCTTATGTAACAAATTTGAGGGTAAGGCCAAGAACAGAAGGTCATAAGTCTATCAATATGGTCGAGATAGATGAAACTAGACCTGGAGGTCCTCCCATGACCGGAGGCTCATAGAAGCTTTGGAAAATAGATCCTTAGGTATTTTAATGCCACATTTGTGAAAATGTACAACACTAACACCCTGGATTTTGACCAGTGGTAACCCTTGCACCTGAAAAAGAGGTGACCACCAGATGTTGTGTTGATTCATGGATATCCCATCTTGAAAACCATCACCCACTCATTGAAGCTAAGGCTTGATATCTTCCTAAGCACGCTAGATGCTTTTAACCACAAAAGTACCTTGGATCTGAACAGGGTCTTTCATAATGAGCAAGGTTTGAAAACCAATCCCCTTCCAAGCTGACCTGTTGGCAAGAAATCCTGAAGAAATGCAATGCCAAAGAAGGATTTTTCAGGCCTCGTCACTAGATAAGGCTCTGATAATCCATTTAGCACATAAGGCAAGCCCTTGTTTCTGGGTAGAAATAAGGCAAATCCCTCCAGACTCCTTGGGAAAACAACAATACTCCCAAGCGACCCTATGGAAGCCTTGATGGTTAGACCCATAGGCCCAAAGAAAGGCCCATAGAAGTCTTTCCAACTTCATGTAAGAGGCCTTAGAAGGAGCCCAACATGAAGAATAGTAGACATGGGTGGCAACCAACACCTTAGAACAAATTTGGAATTTACCAGCCAAAGAGAGAGGCTTGGTAATCCAGTAGGCCAAAATTTTCTCAATCCTAGCTAAAACA